>NW_017675182.1:62413-65755 GCF_001879085.1 Nicotiana attenuata | reverse complement strand
CCCTCCCCCCTTAAAAGTAGGTTTAGAAACCCTTTTATACAATCTAGCGGCTTGTAGGACCAAAAAACCTTCTCCAAGTCGATATAGGAGAATTCCCGAAAGTCGACATTCTGAGGGCCGCACTGTGCTAGCGTGGGCGTTGGCCTCTTGAAAGTTCAGTTTCCAGTGCCACAGGTGACTCCAAGCGCAGGCCTAGATGGTGTAATTCTGCACTTGTCATTTTCCTTCATTTTCTGCTTCAACTTGAGCACGTTCACCCCCCTATTAATTTTTACACATATAAAACGCCCCAAATAAGTTCAGCTCATTGTAATACACGTAAACACCAATAAAAGTAGAGTAAAATATGGGGCAATTTTTATATAAAAATATGTGCTTCAGCACCACGTATTGCAGCATCATGGTTCTGATTGGAGGAAGCTGATTCTTTTGCACAAAAGATTTTATTTTTTATCCTTTTGGTTGTTTATTGTTCTTTTTCTTGGTATTTCTCTTTTTTCCCGCTCAACAATCAAGACTCATAAAATACTAATAAAATTAGCGCAACCTACAAAAATCATAAAGAGTTTTAATCAAGCACCAGAATTTATTCCCCATTTCTTTGGCTAACACCAACGGAGTAAATGCGTGCTTCTATACTTTCTACAGTCAATACCCGTATTATCAAAATATGATGATGTTTTCTTCTTTATTCTTATAATCTCTATTAGGCTAGGTTTTCTTTTTTCTCTCAGTACTCTAAAATCCTATTTTATAAATCGAAAAAATAAAAATGCTATATTATTGAAGATGACATTTTCACTCTCTTACAAAGGTATAGTGCAATTATAGTGCTGAGAGTGTTCACTAAGGTGGCAACATAAGTTGGCAGATGAATAAATGATTGAATGGAATGCATTAGTGAAAAAGTCTATAATATGGATTACCAATGTAAGAGAGTATCAAATTATATGGCGCAATTTTTTTTTAAAAACTCATAGCTTTACTTGATAAATTAGATGATGTCGCTCAATCTTTGGATGATGATATTGATTTAGAATGTGAACTGAAGGGGATCCCTTTTGTAACCAGTGAAGCTTCAGTAGAAACTGCAGCATGTATAAAGGTACTAAATAGAGTAATTGCTTTTGGGGTTCCAAATGATTTCAATATGTTATATGGTTCAATTATTGAGGCTCCATTGAGTATAAATATATCGAATGATCAAACAAGATACAAATAACTTATTTCGTGGTACTTCTATGCATGAGACAAATATAACAGTCTAAGTTGTAGTGCAAAAAAATAACCCCCTCTCTCAATTGTGGCGGTTGCTAAGGGATTAGATATCCATAGACCAGCTTGTGCTGCCACTTGACTTGTCGATGAAAGCAGTAGAAGACATAAGCGGTGCAACAAAGGAAACTGGAAAAACATATTAAAATGGGAGTTTAAGAGAGACAGAAACTTTCACAACTCTCTCAAAGCTGAGCCATTATTAAAAAAAGACCCCATGATCAATAATGGCTCATAGCTTTCAGAGGCTAAGCTAGCAGCTCGTCGCACAATATCCATAGCTTTTAACATGCCTATGAGAGATATATGAAAGCAGCCTGTCTAATTGGTGCTGTTGTGGGGAAAAATTCAAGCGGTGAACCTAGTAACTTTTCACATTCTGTTGCTGCTGGCATTGCATCTGGTGGTGCATAATACCAGCATTAGCAATAACCGTCGTCGTCAAAACCTCATGTAATCCCAAAAGAGTCATCGCCAAAGTCTACTATGAGCCCAGAAAACACAACGTCTAAAACTGCTCTCCATATACCTGGAAGAGGTCCTGCAACAAAATCATCTGCCCTAGGTAGTACAATGATTTACCCAATAATGTGTACTTTATTTGTAATAGCCCGTTGTTCCATTCTACATGCCCATCAAATGTCTCATGACCTAGAACTCAGCAAATGTTGGGCCAATCCTTGAGAGATGCATCACCGGCAGTCTAACCTAGCCTGGCTGGTACTTCATCCATACCAAATGCTCCAGTTAAGCCCAACACCCCAACTTTTGATCCATCTACTGAGTTTGAAGTAAATACTAAGCAAGAACACAAGGGGCGGCCTGGTGCACTAAGCTCCCGCTATGCGCGGGGTCTGAAGAAAGGCCGGACCATAAGGGTTCGAGCAATGAAAACAACCTCTTGCAAAAATGCATAAAGTAAAAAACAAGTAGGAGATCGAGGTGCTTCTAGTGATAAGGCACTACCACCACAAGTTCAACAAGATTAAACTCCTACATCAAGCAATCCATTGATAGAGAAAGCGAAAGATCAAACTTCAGTTTTGGGTAATGAACTTAAGGAGCATAGACAAGAGGATCAAGATTCTGTTCTCGTTATACTCCAGGCATTCAGGTTCAAGATGAGTTAATCAGTAATACAAGTGATCCCAATAAGGCATCATTTAGAATCGACCAGTAAACAATATGTGAAACTTCAATGCAGGAGGGGACATATCATAATTTAGATTAACATACTAATTTTCTCGATATAACAAGGGCACTAAATAAAGTTTATATCCTAAAGTCAAATTTTAATAAGTGCCTTTTTTTTCCTCGTGCTTTTTGTTTAAGGTATAATATTCTTACATCAAACCTTTATGTTCATAATAAACATCTGATAGTAATAATAATATTTATATTGGTATGGTCAATTCAAGTTAATAAGATGTCAATCGTGTGTTTAAAATATATTACGTTGGATCTTATGGTAAAAATTTTTATTTACTAGTATAAAAATTGAGTAGTTTAATTTAAAGTTCTAAATTTTTTCTATAGTAGGCAGTTTTTCTTTCTTTTTTACAAAGATTTGTACATTTTCGTTTTTGATACAAAATTCAATAGTGTCTAAGCTAAAACAAGATTAGAAAATCCACTATTAAAAATTTTGAGGCCCGAAAATTTTGGAAGCCTAAAACAAAGTCTTCGCTGGCCTCCCCTGTGATATAAACATCTAAAAGAAAATACAAGACGAACACAACTAATACTGTTAATTACAACAGTTAGAATAGGAGTATACTTGGATTCAACGTGGAAAAGTAAAAGATGCATATAAAGTCTCTTCCTTGTTAACATTTGTGACGCATTGTCTGCTTCATAATAAATTAATAGACTATAAACTTAGGAGTAAGGCAATTTTTGCAACCTCAAATTCAAATAGTACACGCACAAAAAGAGAGAAGCACAAAAATTAGATTAGTAAATATAATTTCCTCCATATGAACCATAAACTACAACCAAACCCCCCCCCCCCCCCCCCCCCCCAAAACTAAAAAAGATAAACATTGCATCATCACATCTAAAAAATAT
>NW_017675182.1:15110-61875 GCF_001879085.1 Nicotiana attenuata | reverse complement strand
CTCTCAACCTCCCTCTGTCTCTATCTCGTTTTTTCAATAGTATTTACTTTCAATTTATATGTTATAGTAAAGTTTATGGAAGAAATAGTTTTTTTGAAGATTTATTGTTTGATTCGATGTGGTGCTATAAAATATTTCTTATAGTATCTTCGAGTAAGCTTCCCAGATCTAAATTTTTGTGTGTATTTGAATATCCACCATTGTTGAGCTTGAAGCTCAATTTTATTTTTGAAGATTTTTTGTTTGATTCAAAGTGGGTGCTGTTAAATATTGCTTATAGTACCTTCTGGAAGTTCATACTGAAATTTGATAGCATTTGGAGCTGATTTGAGGTGATTGAGATCGAAATTTTCAGTTGAAAATCGAAGAAGAACACAGCTACAGTATACCGCTACGGTATACAATATGCTGTAGGAGTATATAGCTATACTGCAAACACAGTTACCTAACAGTATACCGCTACAGTATACAATATACTATAGGAGTATATAGCTATACTGCAACAGTATACTATTATAGTATACAATATATTGTTATAGTATACTGTAATAATATGCAATATACTGTAACAATATGTTGTAATAGTATACAATATAATATAATAGTATACTTATTACCCGTAAATTCACTTGCCTTTTCCCTTTTAATTTGCTTTAAGCTTTTACCCAGCGTGAGAGGCAAATTGAAAATGCAAAAAAAATAAAAAAAATATTATAGTATGTTATATAATGTAACGGTATACTCTTACAATTAGATTCTTTTAGAATTTTTTGAAATTTTTATTGACAACTGATATTATTTCAGTTCAATAATTGAATTAAAATTTTTTTTAACTCTTTGCGTACAATTGTATACCTTGTTGGTATAACTATATACTATACTGGTATCAAATGTTAGTTAATATTTTTTTGGTTGTATTAGCTACATTTAATTGGTACACAATTTGATTTTTCTTTAGTCATAATATAAAAAAAAGAATAATAAAAAATAGTGAAAATAGTAAATGAAATTAGATTATGAAGAGAAAAAGAATATAAAAAAAAGAAGTTAAATGAAATTAGAATAGGAAAAAAGAAAAAAATAAGAAGAAAACGAGAAAAAAGAAAAGGAGAAAAGAAAAAGAAAAGAAAAAAGAAAAGAAAAGAAGCATAGAAATAAAAAAGAATTGGAGAATAAAGAGAAAATTCCCCACAAAACCTACTATGGGTAGGAAATGTAATTAGTTTATGGGTAAAAAAATAAATGGGTAGACAAGGGTAAATAGGTTTGTTTTTGTGGGTAACTATGTCAAAACCCCATTTTTATATTCAAGCCCAAGGTCCAATTCATCTTAAGGCCTAGACTCATGCCATGTGTCAAGTAACATGGTATGTCCAGTCAAATTCAAAGCCAACAAGATGACAACACATGTTAAAATAATGTGACAATCCCGATCAAAAAGCAATGACCAACCAAAGGTCGCCAAGTGTATAATATGACCTGTCTTGGCCAATCACAAGCAGCCTAATCACATAGCTTGTGTGATAAGTTTGATGAACACATGAACTAATCAAAATTAAGCAAGGGAGTTCATATGCAACTGGACTGTCCATCCTCTACAACTATAACTCTCTTAGGAGATTCAGAGTTGGAGAAAAGCATTTCGCAATTGGTGAAGGCATCCGCAAACATAGAGATCAATCATCAAGTGCAACGTTCTTCAACAAAGAAGTGGCCATTGAAACAACAAAGTATTGCTCGCCCTTCTTGGCGATTAATTACGTCACAAGGAGGTCTGCATCGTCCTACATTCGAGAAAGATGCTTCTCAATCTCCCGAATCATAGAGAACTTTGTAGAGGAGAATCAAGGAATACATATAATTGTACTCACGAATATTTATCAATAAAATCTCATTTTTTTCATATTTTTGTTGCAGCTTATTTTTCGTACTACGAAAATTTATTGCGAACAAATTTTGGTACTCCTAGTGGGTCCAATTCTGCCTTTATCTCTTCCTTTTGCAAGTTGAAAACTACGAACTTTAGATTTACTACAACAATGGCCTTCCGAAAGTGTGATGATATTTCATGCAAAGATGCTACCACTGCTACATCCATTGGCCCAATTACTCGAAGCAAATTCAAGTCTAGTGGCTTGGATAGGTCTGAATACTTTGCCTCCTCGGAGATGACAAAAAAGAGAACATCTCACATGATAATTGCAACCGCAATCTCTAGGGCAACTCCCTATTCTCGCTATTTGACGAACTTTCTCAAACGACATCCAACCTTGGTAGATTTGAAGATTTGGTGGATTCTCAAGTTTCAACAAAAGCCAATGCATTAATGACTGACTCAACTAACGTGGACGAAAAGTTTTCCATGATAGAACAGACTATAGAAGTCTTGAAGAAATCTGTTAAAGACAAAGACCGTCAAATCGCTCAACTCTTGAATAAATTGGAGGCCTATGCACTTGGAGTGTCGAGCCAAGTCCCTTCTTGTTCACCTAGCTTCACCTCACAAAAATGGCTATTAAGGAATCTCTTTCCAAGTTCAACATTCAAAAGAAAAATCAATCCGCTTCAATTGCAGCGTTATCTGTCCAACAATTGCAGGACATGATAACAAACACTATCAGAGCTCAATATGGCGGACTATCACAAAGTTTGTTGTACTATTAAGCCGTATACTAATCGGATTGATTGTGTAACCATGCCAAGAAATTATCAACCAACAAAGCTACATCAATTTGATGGCAAAAGAAACCCAAGGCAACATATTGCCTAGTTTGTCGAGACTTGTAGCAATGCTGGAACACATGGTGACCTTTGGTGAAACAGTTTGTTCATTCGCTGAAAGGGAATGCATTCGACTAGTACATCCACTTGGAGCTTGAGTCTATTGATAGCTGGGAGGAACTTGAGAAGGAATTTCTCAATCATTTTTATAGTACCCGAAGAACCGTAAGCATGATAGAGTTGACAGACACCAAGCAAAGGATGGAAGAGCCCGTGGTGGATTACATCAATAGTTGAAGAGCGTTAAGTTTGGATTTCAAGGATCGCCTTTCAGAAATATCTGCTGTCAACATGTGCATTCAAGCAATGCACTGGGGCCTTTTATTCATCCTACAAGGAATCAAACCACGAACATTTGGAAAACTGGTAACACGAGTGCACAACATGAGTATCACAAGTCATGGAAAGGCGTCTCCATTTGTTGATCATAAGGAGTTCAAGAAAAGTGTTGCATCAAAGAACCAAACCAAAGAATCTATGGCGGTGAGAGAAACTTCTGTGAAAGTCACGACCAAGAAAAAGGTGAAGGAGGAGAAGACCCTGAGTCAATATCCCAAAGAGGAGGAACGTCGTCCAACCTTGAAGGAATTAGAGGTAAAGGTTTATCCATTTTCAGATTCAGACGTACCCACGATCCTTGATGAATTATTGGCCAAGAAAGTCATCAATCTCCCTGAATCAAAAAGGCCTGAGGAAACTGGTAAAGTTGGCGATCCAAAATGCTGTAAGTTTCATCGCGTCATTGACCACCCTATAGAGAAATGCTTCGTCATGAAGGAGAAAATCATGGCTTTTGTAAGTGAAGGAAAAATCATTATAGACATGGATGAAACAGTAGAAGTAAACCATGCAAGTGTCGCGCCCTAGGAAAAGAAGTGTTCCAGGTTGCAGAGCATGTCAAGCACTGCCTTCTTACAATTTGGAAATTTCGAGCCTGTTGAAGTTGATATTCCAAGGAAAACTCTTGAAGGTTTACCAGAGCTAGACAATCACTCTAAAGACAATGGCGACGAGGGTTGGACTCTAGTCACTCGCAAGAAGCAAAAATATCAGGCAGTTTTGAGGTTACGAATTCCTAAGCCAAAGTGAAGATGATTAGTGTGGATAAACTACAATCATCAAGAAATATCACACCTTCTACTAGAAATAAGATTAATGGTGTCTTATCATAAAAATTTCAAAAGACCATTACCTTGCATGAATTCTTTCCTGAAATATTCCTTCATGGAAGTCATGTTGGTGCGATGCATGTAGTTTGTAGCACAGATGAAACAAAGGAGAGAAACAATGAGTGTCATCCATTGAAAACACAAGAACATCATGATAACAAAAAAATTATCACTTGTTGTGCAACAATTTCCTTCACAAATGCTGATTTGATGCTGGGGTCTAAGCCACATAACAAACCTTTGTTTGTTGTAGGGGCTATTCAGGAACAACATCTCAATCACATACTTGTTGATCATGGTTAAGTTGTCAACATCATGCCAAATATGGTGCTAAAAAAGACCCTGATTCACATAATAGATGCTAAAACATCATATCTGCTTGGACGTCCTTGTATTCATGAGAGTGGAGTGGTATCGTCTACTTTGCATCAATGTCTAAAGTACAGAGAGGATGGAGAGATAGTCAAAATTGATGCAGACATCAATTCTTTCACCGAGACAGAGTCATACTTTGCAGATGCGAAATTCTACCTAGATTCTTGTGAAGCGAGTATGTAGAAAGCATCATCAATCGACAAAGTCTATGTTAACTCAAAAGAAGAAAATGAGGCTCAATGGACTGCCGTCAAGCTGTCTAAGAAGAGCACTGAAGAAATCTCCATTAAACTATCATCATCTGAATGTGAAATACAGACAAAGGATGATAAGGAGCATCTAGTTTTTCACTATGTTCCGCGTGAGTTGCGAAAGAAAGGGCAACCTATGTTAGAGTAATGTACTCCAAAGAAGCAACATATGACTGTCCCAGTAGCACAAATACCATCCATGACTTGTGAGTATGCTAAAGGCAATCCCTAAATTGATAAAATAAAATGACACTTTGATCCAAATGTCTTCACACTTCTTAAAAAGTCTGGTTACGACTTCTTCAATCCATCGGGGCTAGGAGAACTCAAAGATGAAGTCATTGATGAAAAGACATATGGTCTTACTGAGTCCCAAATGAGGTTGAGAAAGCAAGGGCACTATGTCGCCTTTCCTAAGTTTGGGTTCAGATTCATTTTGGCAGAGACTCTTCGAATTTCATTTGAGAGAGGCAAAGAGATAGCTTCATCACAACACACCTTTGTAGAGGATACGAAGGAAGTTAAAGACAAGAAAATAAAACAATAAGCTTCAATGTTTGATTGCAATGGAGGCTCAACACCTAGTGTCTCGGTGTTTGAAAGGCTAAGTAACAAAAGTGAACCTGTATCTTCCAAACATCTAAAAGAATTTGCCACTACCTCAAAGACCTCCGTCTTTTGTCATATGGGAACCACAAGTAAGTCACCATCTAGAAAGATATTGCCGAAATATGAGGAGTAAGGTCACTGCGAAGTTGTTGCTGACAAAGAAATCTGTAGTGCTTTTCCATCACGTATGAAGAGGAAGTCTATTTTGTCAATATCCACAGATGGTCCGCTGAAGGTGAAAATGAGTACCATCTTTTACACTTGACAACCTCATAGGGAAACAAATAAAGAGGAAGGAGCTATATCGACCATCCAAGGAACTCAAAGGGAAAATTTAGACTTTGTGGAAATATCCTATCGCATAACAGTGGATGATATACCATGCCTTGACGTTGATGATGAAGTCCAAGAGGCTCCCCCTCAACTAGAAAATGGCGAGCAATCAACTGTAGATGAGCTTAAGGAACTACATTTAGGCTCTTTGGAAGATCCATGCCCAACCTTCATTAGTGCGCTTCTTACGCCTCAAAAGGAAGAGGAATAATTCAAGTTGTTGATCTAGTACAAAGATGTCTTTGCTTGGTCGTATAAAGAGATGTTCGGCCTTATTCCTAAGGTAGTCGTTCATCATTTAGGAATCAAAAGTGGAGCACGCCCTGTGAAGCAGTCACAATGCATGTTTTAACCCAAGCTAGTACCATAAATTAAAGCCGAAGTCCACAAGCTCATCAAGGTGGGATTTATTCGAGAGGTGAAGTACCCATCATGGATCTAGAACATTGTACGTGTAAAAAAGAATAATGGTCAAATATGTGTTTATGTTGACTTTCAAGGCCTAAACAAGGCATGTTTGAAAGATAACTTTCCGCTATCACTTACTGAACTCATGGTTGATGCTATAACAAGGCACGAAGCTATATCATTCATGGATGTGTCACGCCCCGAACCAAGGATAAGTGTGGCACCGGGTGCCGGTCTCACCTCCCCCTGGTTCGGGACATGACAGGATGGTTCCTCCGGATACAATCAAATTGGAATGTCTCCAAAAGATGAATGTACTACTTTCCAAACTCCAAAGGGATATACTACTACAAAGTGATAGCATTCAGTCTGAAGAATGTTGGTGCCACCTACCAACGCGCAATGCAAAACATCTTTGATGACATGCTTCATAAGAGGGTTGAATGCTAAATTGATGACGTGGTGGTAAAGACGAAGAGTAGGCGTTACCACCTTGAAGACCTTCGAATTATTTTTGAAAGGTTAAGAAAATTCTACCTAAAGACGAATACTCTCAAATGTGCATTTGGAGTTACCTCAGGAAAGTTTTTTGGCTTCATTGTGCGTCATAGTGGAATTGAAGTTGATCTCGTAAAGATTTACACCATTCAGAAAATGCCCTAGCCAAAGAACTTGAGGGATCTTGAAGTCTCCAAGGAAACTTAATATTCATCCTGAGGTTCATCTCTAATATGGCCGGACGGTGTCAACCCTTCAATAATCTATTGAGGAAGGATATCCCTTTTCATTGGGACCAGTCATGTCAAAATACTTTTGAAAGCATCAAAAGGTACTTGCTGAATCTGCCTGTGTTAGGGGCGCCAATGCTTGGGAAGCCATTGATACTCTACATCACAGTACAAGAACGTTCACTTGGGGCACTACTTGCTCAAGAGAATATGGAAGGAAAAGAACAAGCCTTGTACTACCTTAGTCAAACTCTGATACGAGTTGAGTTGAACTACACGCTTGTTGAGAAAATATGCTTAGCGTTACTTTATGCGATAAACAAGCTAAGACATTATTTTGAAGCATACACCATCAAACTCATCTCTCAAGTAGATGCAGTAAAGTTCGTGATGACTCGGCCTATTCTTATGGACTCCTTGAAAGATGGTCCATATTGTTTAACCAATATGAGATCACATACACACCTCAAAAGGCCGTGAAAGGACAAGAGCTCGCCAATTTTCTAGATGATCACCCTCTTCCAGCGAAATATGAGCTTTCTTATGAGTTTCCAGATGAAGGCATTTTGTTCATTGAAGAATTGCCACCATGGATAATGTTCTTTGATGGATCTGCACGTCGTAACGGTGCGGGGTAGGTGTTGTGTTGATCTCTTCAGAAAGACATGTCTTGCCATTCTCCTTTGTTTTAGGTGAAACATGCTCCAACGATGCCACGGAGTACGAAGCTTTGATCATCAGTCTCAAAATGCCATTAGGCATAAAGATTCTACTGTTTGAGATCTACGACGACTCTAAGATATTAATCAACCAACTTTTGGGGAGTTTCGGCATAAATAAGTAAGATCTTTTTCCATACCACCAATATGCTTCTTGTTTACTTGAAAGATTCGACCAAGTGTTCTTAAACCACGTCCCAAGAAAAGAAAATTGCAGCGCTAGTCCAAGAATTAGTTGCACATGAGTACGGTCTTCTCGGGGTCGGGGTTCCCTTTACCAGGATTTCCCCTTGGCAGATAGAGCGGAAATAGAATGCAATATATCCGCTATGCTTTGGCTAACTTGGCCACGACGATGGCACTTAGAGAGAATTAATCAACAAAGGTACACGTGTGTCACTGATGGGTCATTCCTATACTTTTTGATCTTCAAATCAATGAAAGCCATCATACGTCTGTTTGGATGATTGAGGAAGAAGTTTGGAGGCAACCACTGACAGAATACCTTGAACATTGAAAGTTACTTGAGGATACGTGACAAAGAACATACATCAAGAGAAGGGAACCATGATTTATATTCTATAAGGGGATATTGTTTCGCGACTCTTTTGAAAGACTATTCTTGCATTGTCTTGACAAAGAAGAATCCCGCCAAGCGATGGAGGAAGCACATTCTGGTTCATGTGTAGCACACCAATCTGGTCCCAAGCTCCATTTTCTCATCAAGAGGATGGGCTACTACTGGACGATAATGGTGAAGGATTGCATGGAGCATGCCGACATATATCAAGCATGTCAATTTCATGCCAACTACATCCATAACCTTCAGAGCCTCTTCATCTAACTGTAGCTTCATGGCCTTTTGATGCATGGGGACTTGACGTTGTTGGACCACTTCCAATGTCATCAAAGGGACAAATGTATATATTGGATGCCACATGCTACTTCTCTAGATGGGCTGAAGTTGTTCCACTCAAGAAAGTGAAAAGAAAACTGTTACCGATTTTATCAAGTCAAATATAATTTTTAGGTATGACATACCAAGATACATAATTGTTGGTAATGGAACACCATTTGACAACAAGCTCGTAAGGAGTTTATGCGTGAAGTTCAGTTTGAAGCAACATAAGTCTTCAATGTATAATGCCCCCGCCAATGGCCTTGCTAAAGCTTTTAACAATACACTTGGTAACCTTTTCAAAGAAAATTGTTTTAATGAACAAGAGAGACTGACGAGAAAATTGGTAAAGCTTTGTGGGCATATCAAACAACCTTCAGAACTTCTACACAAGCAACTCCTTACTCTTTGGTGTATGACATAGAAATAGTCCTTCCACTGGAGCAATAAATTCCATCATTATGGATTGCAATCCAAGGAGGACTCACGTCCGAAGAGAATGCTCAACTTTGCCTAGCAGAGATAGAGGCATTGGATGAGAAAAGATTGGAAGTGCAACAAAAATTGGAGTGCTGTCAAGCTCGGCTAGCTAGAGCCTTCAACAAGAAAGTGCGGCCTCGATCATTCCAATTTGGAGACTTGGTCCTAGATGTTTGAAGACCTATAATCCTCATCAAATGCATAGGCAACAAGTTTACTTCAAAATGGGATGGGCCATAGCACGAAAACCTCAGCGCTGTAACACCCTGTACATTCGGACTAGGTGTGAATATGTTAAATGGGTATTAATTTGATATTTTAGAAATATGAAGTCCTAGCAGGATGAGTGTGAGTGAAAATAATTGTTCAGACTCAAGATGGAGAGTGAGGTTCATAAGATTCGACTAAAGCGACTAAGTTAACAAAAGGTCCGTCTTCCAGCAGGATTTAGTAAAAATGTGTAAGGAATTTGGGAAAACTCAAAAGATAAAAGTTGTATCCCTTTGAAATATATTTCCAACGATATATTGTGTAGCCCGAACGGATCTCTGTAAAAAAAGTTATGTGCATTTTACAGAGCAGTTCGCAACATACGCACCCAGGTGCGCGCCCAGAGGGTCACGTGCGCGGCCGCGCACTTGTGGCAGTGCTACTGCCATTTTTCGCGGTCAGGTGCGTGGTCAGGCCTTCAGGTGCATGGGGGGGCGCATTTGGGGGGTCATTTTAAAGCCCTACTTCGTCCCCCACACCCCCCAAAACACAAAAACTTGCTCTAGGAAGGGGAGCTCTCAAAAACCTAACTCCTTAAAGGTCCCTCCACCATCCAAGGTAAGTTCTAATGGTGATTCTAAGTTAATTTCAATTTCCCAACATCTTATTAACATGGTAAACCCTCCATATCATTAGATATTCTATTTGGACATCATTGTTGAGAGAAGGAACCCTAGAACTCAAATTCAAGAGGATTGAACTTCAAAAAGGTAATGTCTTCACCATCTAATTGATTATACCATTAGATAATTGATTATAGACTCTATGTTCATGAGATATGAGTTTATGGGTTTGATAGAAAAGCATGAACGACTATTTTGGGTTGTTGATTGTTAATTATTGGTTAAGGTTATTGTTTACCTTATGGTTGATAAAGAATGGTATTGATTATAGCAATTTGAGATTTTAGAATTTATCTAAGAGCAAGAGAATGGGTTTTTGGGTGAAGAAACACCATTAACTAGGGCTATACTCGCCAAGTGTTTGATAAAATGCCTAAGGGACCAATACATGAGTATTATTGCTAATATGGAATCCCTTGACTTGCATTGATATAGATTAAAGTTGAAAGGGTTGGCAAGCGTTGTATTACGCTCAAGAGCAGGAAGTTAAGGTATGTGATGCTAACTCTCTATGTTTGGGAATATTAATGATTCTCCCTACACTACGTTTCTTTTACGATGTTACTACTTGCCTCAGAAATATAGTTAAGCCAGTTCCTTGAATAGTTGCAGAACTTCTATTATCTAGTTTCATAGCTCGTTCATGACTTTCTTTCCGAACGTTGTAAATTCATTGCGTAATCAATATAGACTTATGTTTGATGCCCATGAGTCTTAGTCTATATTACTCAGCATGTCATAAACAGTTGAAGTTTCAGTTTCCATAATCAGTTCATGAATATATGTCTCAGTTTAGCTCTATTCCGCATTCAAGTATCATGTAAGTCAGTATGGTTCAGTATTTCAGTATCATGTATTACACTATGATTCTCAGTTCTTGTTTTTAAATACCTGAATGTTGAACACCTGTATTTGGGCCTGAGGCTGCAGTTTATGATTTATGCATCTTTGAGCCTGAGGCCGCAATTTATGCTTTATGCATTTTTGGTCCTGAGGCTGCAGTTATGTATACGTATACTTGGGCCTAAGGCCGCAGTTTAATATACAGATAAACAAGTTGTTCATCATTCATAAGAGGGAGTATTTATATCCTTACTTCCTTTGTTCAGTTCAGTTATCAGTTATCATTTCAGCTATCAATTATCAGTCATCAGTTATCATTTCAGTTTCTATCAGCTCAGTATTAGTTTAGCATTTATAGTTCTTTATTTCAGTTGCTTTACATACCAGTGCAATTCAAATGTACTGACGTCCCTTGTACCGGGGCATGCTGCATCTCACGATGCACGTAATGATTTACAGGTTGATGATTCAGAGCGTTAGGATTCTCGTATCAGCTATTTAGTGATCCCTAGTTCTTTTGGGGCATTATCATTACCTTACAGTCTTCAGTATTTTCAGACAGTTAGCGTTTTTAATGCTTCATTAGAGGCTTCATAGACTAGAGTAACAGTTAGACAGAGTCGCACGCTTTTCATATTAAGCTATGTTGGCTACAAATATGTTTCAGAATTGTATTAGTATTTTCGCACTTTGATTTATATCATCCAGACTTTCAATATAACAGCATATGTTAGTTTATCTTCCGTATTCAGTATATTATGATATCACATGTTGGTTCAGCCTGCTAGTTGGTTCGCTCGGTCACATGTAGTCAGGCACCGGGTGCCGTGTTACGTCCAAGCCCAGGTTTGGGGCGTGACAGGCACCATAGTACGACGTTTTTGCTTCTGCAGATGCGGTGCCAGTGACATAAAGTGTAGATCCCTTCCCAATTTGGATGGTGAATACAAGTCCTCAACAGTACAAGATGAACAACTTTACATCACAAAATCGATCATCTTGCACTAGAGCAAGTGAGCACAACTTGTGAAGGCATCTAAAGACTTTGCCATCACGTCCTCGTAAACCTACAAAAAGAGGGAGAGAGATGCAGGAGCCTATGATGCTAAGTGCATGAAGCTTTTTGGTGCTCTAGTTGATCTCTATTGAGTTTAAGGGTTGCTCAAGCGTGGTACATCCCTAATGCGGTGTTGTCTCTGAATGCTTCGTCGTCATTGAAAATTGAGTTAGCAATGATATCAAGCTTATTATGATCGAGCATGTGTCCTTGAGGCCTACTAATCTAAAGCTCATGGCTCCTCTATGTAATCAATGCGGTTGCAGCATGGCTCCTCTATTTAATCAATGCGGTTGCAACATGGCTCCTCTATTTAAGGCTACGGATGGGTCATGCATGACTGAGGAATCTGCTATTGTTTTGTAGAGAAAATCTACACACAAAAAAATGTATGTTAAGACGGTAAGGCAATTAAGAAGAAGGAGCAGAAAAATGCAAGAAAGAGAAATTGGACAATACATAGCTAGCGTTTTTGAAAGCTACAAGTCTCCTCCGCTAGCTCGTGGCAATCCTTTCCTTTCCATGTGTTTCGGGAGTCCAACTCCAATCTATTTATAGATTCTTAAAGGCAGTCGTCTCAAATTAGGTGTGCACGAGTTATAGGTTTCTTCAAGAGATAGAATTTTATTTTTTTCAAGGAATCAAACTTATCACAGGTTCTTGTTTTTCAGATGAACTGAATAACTTGGTTCAACGATGATAACCTCCTCCTCTAACGCCAATGTGCCCAGCAAAGAAGTGTATCTTAAAATTTGTCTCTAAGGACAACTACTGGACAGTAGTAAGGGAGAAATTTAAAAATAGCCAGATTTACAAGTGGTCGTTCAAAAATAGCCCAGCTTCAAAAGTAATCGAAATCTAGCCACTTTTCATGTAAAGATAAATCTGAGCGAAAACACTATTCAAAATTATATTTCGCTGGAGTTCCAGCATAAGTATACTTGAACTCCAGCATATTATACTGGAGTTCCAGGATAAGTATGCTGGAACTCCAGCATAATATGATGGAGTTCCAACATAAGTACACTAGAACTCTAGCATAATATACTGGAGTTCCAGCAAAGTATATTGGTCCAGTATAATATGCTGGAAGTTCATAAACAAGTGCTCGAATCTCCAGTATATTATGCTGGAACTTTTCGTGTGTTGGAGTTCCAGCATAATATGCTGGAAGTTTATACACAGGTGCACCGAACTCTAGTATATTATGCTGGACCGATCTCTGTTGCAGCAAAATAGTGGATATTTTTCATTGACTTGGTAAACGCTGGCTATTTTTGAATGACCAGTCCGAAAACTGGTTAGACCGTGCTATTTTAACCATTAGTAATTGGGAAACCCACATATATTAAATCTTGGGCTTAGAGGCAGGAAAGAAAAAATCTATTTTCATTTCTATACAATATTTAAAACTCATTTATCATAATTGTCCTAGATTTATACATTACCCAATCTAACTGTATTTTTCTTATTTATATACAATCTGTTATTAGTGCCTTAAATTAAGAGATTCAGTTACGAGAAATTTTATTTTGTGTCTCACGTACCAAGTCATACTTGTGCGAGACATCTCCTTTTTTGACAAGTGGACTAATTTGGATTCAATTTTCAAGTAACTAAATCTAAATTGAGAAATACGCTCTCTTTCCTTTTACACATCCCCCCCCCCTCCCGAGTTAGCTTATACCTCTTTCCCTTCTTCGGCAACAATATGCTTGTCATTGCTTTGACTTTTGAGATACGGTTTAAACTTCTATTGGCAGTCATTTCCAGCAGATTTGAATATAAGTGAATCTTCTTATAATCTTTTTGTATTGGGAAAAATTGAGTTTGTATATATTGAAGTAAATGAAAGATGACATGTCATGACACAAAGGCTGGTCAAAGAATGATGATTAGCAAAGAAACACGAGTTGCAATAGATATGAGTAGAGGCACGAGCAGATAATCAAAAGACTCGGCGCTCGTACCTATTTAAGTCCAAAAATTAAGGAGAATGAATCAAACAGCACAAGAGAGTACGGATACAGTATTTAATAAGCATTAAATACTGAAAACGTTAGAAAATCTGTATTGAATTATAATGATTGTCATTGTAACGTAGCATTAAATGCCTTTAATTGTCTATAATGGCCTTATTATGACAAAGGCAAAACGTATATCTTAGAAATAACTATAAAAAGGAGAAGACTGATCATTTGTAAGGACACGAATTATCATCGGAATATACTGATTTACTTTGTTTTCTTCTGTTCATCTTATTGTTAGCAAAATCAATTTCCTTTATTCATTTTTTGATTATCAGTAACCCGAGTTCTTCTAAAATAAAGCTTTGACCGAAATTCCACTTTTTGGTTAAATAAATTGGTTCCGTTACCGGGAATCTGATAATCTATTCTTTCTTAACCTAACCTTCTTTTTGTTGCATCAACCATGTCAAACGTTAATGACAACAACCAAGGAAACCAAGAAAACCATCAACTCCAGGGGAATTCACAAGATGATCGCACCCCGATCCCTTCTCAACAAAGCTCCCCTCGGCGGTCTCGAGAAGGCACTCCTGATGGATCTCATTCAAATGCAAATGCTCAGTTTGAAAACGATGAAGCTATCAATGAAGCTTTGCAAAAGCTAATCGCTCAACAGGTCAATAAAGCTCTTGAGGCCTTTGTCAGCCAGTTACCTGTTGCACCACCAACACCAACTCCAAATAACAACACTTTGGAAAACCCTCGTTCTGGGCTTGCTAATTCGGGCAGTGGTGGAATCCCCAGCGAGTCACGAGATGGAGAACCAAGTAACTTAGTCAATTCTGATTTACAAAATTTAGTATTAACATTGTAGAAACAACTCAAGGAGCAAAGTGAACGCATAGAGCAAATACCTGGAGTACCGACTGTAATCAAAGGGATAGATATGGACAAATATTCACAACAACCTTGGAAGCCAAGTGCTGCTCCCCTCCCAATTCCAAAGAAATTCAAAATGCCTGATATTCCAAAATACGATGGAACAACTGATCCACGAGACCACGTGACTGCATTCACAACTGGCGTAAAAGGCAACGACTTGACCAAACAAGAAATTGAATCAGTATTGGTCAAAAATTCAGTGAAACACTCACTAAGGGAGCATTAACATGGTATTCTCTTTTACCCGACTTTGCTAAGCTTGCAGATTCATTTATCAAAGCACATTCGGGAGCTCAAAAAGTCGAAAAAAGAATGGAAGATATTTTCAAAATCAAACAAGGGGACTCAGAGTTGCTTAGAGAGTTCGTGGATAGGTTCCAGCGTGAAAGAATGACATTACCACGTGTACCAGACAATTGGGCAGCTATAGCCTTCGCTAGTAATTTGAATGAAAAAAGCTCAGAAGCCACGAGGCGACTCAAGGAAAGTCTTCATGAATTCCCAGCGACAACATGGACTGATGTTTACAACAGGTATAGCACGAAGCTAAAGATAGAAGAAGATATTATCTCACGGTCTCAAAAAGAGGAAAAAGTGAGTTCGAGACGGGCGGAAACTGAAAAAAGGTCCGGTAAAAACAGATATGAACCATATATGGGCCCAGCGGGAAAAGATTCATGATCAAAACATGACAATTCAAGGTACGATCATAGATCGAGGAATACAGAGTCGGGCTCATCATCAAGGTTTGGGAATGATCGTAACACGCGAGAGTCGCGGGATGATGATAGAAACTTGAAGGCAAGATTTGGCGGTTATAATTTTAATGTAAGCACATCCAAGCTCGTAGCTATTTTACGAAGCATGGGTGATAAGGTGCGGTGGCCAAAAGAAATGAGATCAAATCCAAACAGGCGCAATCCTGATCACTGGTGCGAATTTCACAACGATCATGGTCATAAAACGGCAGATTGTAGGTTGCTACAAGGTGAAGTTGATCATCTATTGAAGCAAGGGTATCTCACAGAATTATTCAGTGAGAAAGGTAAGCAAGCATACATGAAGAATAGGCAGGAGCCCCCTAAACCGCCTTCTCCCAAAAGGACCGTTAATGTTATAAGCGGAGGTGAAGAAATTAATGGTGTGACGTACACAGCAGCCAATAAAGTTTCAAAAGTCACAATTACCCACGGGAAGCGGGTTCGACATGTTTTGGAGGAAGAAAGTATTACATTTGATGATACAGATGCGGATGGCGTGTTAACTCCACATAACGATGCACTGGTAATATCTCTACTTGTACATGATACTAATGTGAAACGAGTTTTGATTGATCCAGGTAGTTCCGTGAACATTATCCTGCTAAGAGTACTACACGAGATACAATCTGAAGATAAACTAGTACCAAAGGCGCATACCTTGTCTGGATTCGACAACTCAAGCGTTGTGACAAAAGGGGAGGTAACGCTTACACATTCGCAGAAGGGGTTGTCAAGGATACAAAATTTCAGGTGGTGGAGTTGGAAATGGCTTACAATATGATTCTCGGGAGACCATGGATCCACGAGATGGATGCCATACCGTCTACCTTGCATCAAGTTATAAAATTTCCATCACCATGGGGAATATATCAAATCCGTGGGGATCAACAGACGTCCAGGAGCATCAACTCTGTAGCTGATTCAAGTATGAGAAACGAAGGAAAATAGCAGTTACAGAATCCAGTTGAGGAAACCACAACACAAGCCTCAACTGAACAAGGGCGAACAGATATGGACTCAAGACCCGATTCCATTCAAGAACCAGAGGAAAATGAAAATATCAAAGAAACGATTGAAGAGCTGGAGGGTGTAGAGTTATTTACACAATGGCCTGAAAGGAAAGTCTACGTAGGGGCCAACCTAAGCCTTGACATGAAAGGTAAGTTGATTGAATTTTTGAAAACTAACGTGGATTGTTTTGCTTGGTCCCATTCTGATATGACAGGAATACCACCAGAAGTAATGACTCACAAGTTAAATGAAGACCCATCATATCCACCTGTCAAACAAAAGAAGAGAAAGCAAGGAACTTTCAAAAATAAGGTGATTCAAGATGAGGTCCAAAAATTATTAAAAATTGGGTCTATCCACGAGGTAAAGTATCCTAATTGGTTAGTTAATACTGTTGTAGTACCGAAAAAGAATGGTAAATGGCGAGTTTGTGTAGATTACACAGACCTTAACAAAGCTTGTCCTAAAGATTCTTTTCCATTACCACATATAGATCAACTAATTGATGCTACTGCAGGACATGAGTTATTAAGCTTTTTAGATGCGTATTCAGGGTATAATCAGATCAAAATGGATCCCCTAGATGAAGAAAAAACTTCATTTATCACAGACAGGGGGACTTACTGTTATAAGGTAATGCCTTTTGGTCTAAAAAATGCTGGTGCAACGTATTAACGATTGGTAACCAAAATGTTCCAAGAAAATTTAGGAAAAACTATGGAGGTCTACATAGATGATATGCTAGTTAAAACTCAACATACAGGGGGACCATATATCGCACTTGTCTGACACGTTTCAGATCTTGCGAAAATTCAATATGAAACTAAACCCTGAGAAATGTGCATTCGGCGTTTCATCAGGTAAGTTTTTGGGTTTTCTTGTTTCTAACCCTGGTATTGAAGTAAATCCCGCGCAGATTAAAGCCATTGAAGAAATTCCTGACATGCTTACAAGTAAAAAAGAAGTGCAGAGGTTGACTGGAAGAATTGCAGCCTTGGGGAGATTTATTTCCAAATCATCAGAAAAGTATTTTAAATTCTTTCCAGTTCTTAAAAAGCAAGACCAGTTCGAATGGACTGAGGAGTGTCAACAAGCACTCAAAAACTTGAAGACATACTTGTCAAATCCGCCGTTAACTCGCAAAACCAATTGTCCAAAAGATCCATCGTCGGGAAAAGTCCGAACTTTTTCTAATTTTTTTTTTCAATTTTTGTTTTTTTCGTAGACTATTTCTACTACGAGTTCTAAAAGAAAAAAACTAAAAAAAAATAGTTTTATACAATTACACTTCAGAAAGTAGTTTCCCCACCCCACACTTATATTATGCATAGTCCTCGATGCATGATCACAGAGAAAGATATTAAAACAAGGGTGAGAAATACTCCCTGAGACCCTCTCGGGCTTAGCTCGGACATAATCCTTAATATTTAAGGGTCGGGACCACCCCACACTTAAGCTCAAACTTGCACCTCAACTTCAACTTTGGGTACTCAGACTTCCCCTACTCTGCAAAACAAAAACAACACAAAACTTGACACTAAAAAAATCAATAACTAAAAGATATACATGTTGGATTGCCTCCTAACCAGCGCCTGATTTAATGTCGCGGCACGACGCAGAGTCTCGCTTACTCATCAGCGAGTACAACCTTTGTTTTTTCACGATCAATCATTCCTCCCCAGTAATGCTTGACTCTATGACCATTCACCAAGAATGTCCTCTCACCATTTAAAGCTTGTAGCTCGATTGCACCATAAGGGGTGACTCTCACCCCCTCAAAAGGACCTGACCATCTCGACTTTAGCTTCCTAGGGAACAGTCGCAGTCTAGAATTGAATAACAATACCTGTTGGCCTGGCTCAAAGTGACGTGGCTTGATATGCTTGTCATGCCATCGTTTGGTCTTTTCTTTATATAGCTTTGCATTTTCATAAGAGTGCAACCTGAACTCGTCTAACTCATTCAACTGCATAAGTCTTTTCTCACCTGCGGCTTCAAGGTCTATGTTCAGCGTCTTAATGGCCCAATATGCTTTGTGTTCGAGCTCAACGGGCAAGTGGCAGGCCTTCCCATAAACCAGCTTGTAAGGGGACGCTCCAATTGGTGTTTTATATGCAGTCCTATACGCCCATAGGGCATCATCCAACTTTGCAGCCCAATCCTTCCTATTCACACTTACCGTCTTCTCTAATATTTGCTTGATTTCTCGGTTTGACACCTCAGCTTGCCCACTTGTCTGCGGATGATATGTTGTAGCAACCTTGTGGCGAACTCCATATTTAGTAAGAAGGTTATTCAACAATCGACTGCAAAAATGAGTCCCTTCATCACTGATTAAGGCCCGTGGAGTCCCAAATCTCGAGAATATGTTCTTTTTCACAAAAGTAGCTACCACCACGGCATCATTGGTTGGCAAAGCAGTTGCCTCCACCCATTTTGACACGTAGTCAACGACTAGCAAAATGTATTTGTTTCCTCTGGACGGTGGAAATGGCCCCATAAAATCTATCCCCCACACATCAAAAAGCTCAACTTCTAGAATATTATTCAAAGGCATCTCATGCTTCCTTGTGATTGTTCCCGTTCTCTGACATTGGTCACACTTCTTAACGAATGCATGCGCATCCTTGAATAAGGTTGGCCAAAAGAGACCGGATTGTAACACCTTTGCAGCTGTTCTATCTCCTCCATGATGGCCCCCATAAGGTGATGCGTGACAATCATACAACACTAATTCCACCTCTTTTTCAGGAATGCATCTCCTCATCAACTGATCAGCACATTGCTTGAACAAATAGGGCTCATCCCAGTAATAGAAGTTCACATCATGTAAGAACCGCTTTCTAGCTTCAGATTGGATTTCGGGAGGTAGTACTCCAATCACAAGATAATTCACATAGTCTGCATACCATGGGGGAGAGTCTTGTGTTATAGCAAAAAGTTGCTCATCAGGGAACACTTCTTTAATTTAGCCACCCTCCTCCACGTGATCATGATTTTCCAACCGTGATAGATGATCAGCTACTTGGTTCTCTGTCCCCTTTCGATCTCGTATTTCGACATCAAATTCCTGCAGCAACAAAACCCAGCGCATCAAACGAGCTTTGGATTCCTTTTTTGTAAACAAATACGTGATTGCTGCATGGTCCGTATGAACTATGACTTTCGTTCCCACCAAGTATGCCCGGAATTTCTCAAAGGCCCACACAACGGCTAACAACTCCTTCTCAGTGGTGGTGTAATTCTGCTGTGCATCATCAAGAGTCTTACTCGCATAGTAGATGGAATAAAACATCTTGCCCTTCCTCTGGCCTAGCACTGCCCCAATAGCAAGGTCACTCGCATCACACATAAGTTCAAATAGTAGAGACCAATCAGGTGCCACAATAATGGGGGCAGTCACCAACTTCTTTTTAAGTTCCTCAAATGCGTTGAGGCAAGAATCATCAAAATTGAAAGAGACATCTTTTTCAAGCAGCCTGCACAAGGGAGTGGCAATTTTTGAAAAATCTTTAATAAAGCGCCGATAGAAACCCGCGTGTCCCAAGAAACTCCGGACACCCTTCACTGAGATAGGTGGAGGTAATTTTGCAACCGCCTCCACCTTTGCTTTATCAACTTCAATGCCGCTCCTAGATACTCTGTGACCCAACACGATGCCCTCTTGTACCATAAAATGGCACTTTTCCCAATTTAGTACCACATTTGTTTCTTCACAACGGGCCAGCACCTTGCTTAAATTCCTCAAGCAATCATCATAAGAAGACCCAAAAACTGAGAAATCATCCATAAACACTTCCACGAATTTTTTCCACCAGGTCGGTGAAAATAGCCATCATGCATCTCTGGAAAGTGGCTAGTGCATTACAAAGACCAAATGGCATTCGCTTGAAGGCAAAGGTGCCATAAGGACAAGTAAAAGTAGTCTTCTCCTGGTCCTCTAGGAATATGACGATCTAATTGTATCCTGAATAACCATCAAGGAAGCAGTAATATTCATGCCCGGCTAACCTGTCTAGCATTTGATCGATGAATGGGAGTGGGAAGTGATCTTTGCGAGTTGCCTTATTGAGCCTTCTATAATCAATGCAGACTCTCCAGCTCGTAACAGTGTGAGTGGGATTAGCTCATTCTTCTCGTTCTCAACTACAGTCATTCCTCCCTTTTTAGGCACACATTGAACCAGGCTTACCCAGTTGCTATCAAAGATAGGAAAAATGATACCTGCATCGAGCAACTTGATTACTTCCTTTTTCACCACCTCCTTCATAATGAGATTTAATCTCCTTTGCTGCTCTACACTGGGGCGGTGTGCGTCCTCTAGAAAGAATTTATGCATGCAAAACGATGGACTAATTCCCTTGATGTCAGCTATAGTCCACCCAATGGCCCTTTTATGCTCACGGAGGACTCTGAGCAATTTTTCTTCTTGAGTGCTGGTCAAGCTGGATGAAATAATCACGGGCAGTGTCTCTGAGTTCCCCAAATAAGCATAGCGCAGATGCGCTGGAAGTGGCTTGAGTTCTAGCTTCGGAGCCTCTTCAATAGATGGCCTGGGGAGGGTCAGAGTGACATGCCTGTCCAATTCTTCAAATTTTCTAACCCCATGTACATAACAGCAGGACATATCTAGCACTTTCTCAATTTCTCCCATCCTTTCATCTTCACCATTTTCTACGTCCCCAATCAATACACGTTCAACAGGATCTGCAGGGCTCATATAAGGTACTAACGACGTGGCATCACCTTCTACCACAGAGATCATGGACAACTCTTCATAGTGGGCTGGTAACTTGAGTGCTCTATAAACGTTGAAGACCTCCACTCGATCACCCACTCTCATCGTCATCTTTCCTTCACAAACATCAATAATAGCTCGGCCCGTGGCTAAGAATGGACGCCCCAAAATAAATGGGACTTCCTGATCAGGCTCGTAATCCAGGATGATGAAATCAGCTGGGAATATAAAAGACCCCACTTGGACAAGCACATCTTCAATTACTCCTCAGGATGAGCAAGGGAGCGGTCAGCTAACTGTAAGATAACTGTGGTTGGGCGTGGTTTACCCAACCCCAACTGTCTGAATATAGATAGCGGCATCAAATTGATGCTTGCTCCAAGGTGACATAGAGCTCGCCCAACAACATGTTTACCAATCGTGATTTGGATAGTGAAACTACCTGGATCCTTCAATTTCTGAGGTAACTTGCCTTGAATTCTGGAACTGCACTCCTCAGTGAGTGCCACAGTCTCGAACTCGGTCAGCCTCCTTTTATTCGCCACAATGTCCTTGATGTACTTTGCATATTTGGGTACTTCCTGTAAGATGTCAACTAATGGAATATTAATTTGTACCTGCTTCAAGATATCAAGAAACTTTTTATATGCGGCATGATCTCGTAAATTCTGTAGTCTTTGAGGGAATGGAGGTGGTGGCCTTGCAACCAATTGTGGGGATTGCTCAGCCATCGCCTCTCCAGCCGGCTTCTCTGGCTCCTTGGCTTTCTCTGATGTTGATTCTACAGTGGCTGGTATCTCATTAAAAGTCTCATGTTTCCTCTTTTTAGATAGTACTTCCTCTAGTTGTCTCCCATTCCTGAACGACACAGCATTAAGGGTCGCTCTAGGATTGGCTTCAGTGTCACTTGGAAGAGCTCCCGCTGGTCTAGTATTTTGAGCACTAGCAAGCTGTCCCATTTGACGCTCCAAATTTCTCACTGTTGTGGCGAGGGCTTGCTGTTCAGCCATCATCTTTTTAAACATGTCTTCAAGGTGACTTGTAGGATTCGCTTGTTGTTCAACCTGAGGTGGTCTATATTGCTGTTGAGGTGCTTGAGGCCTGTATTGATTCTGAGTGCCCTGATTTCCACCCCAAGAGAAGTTTGGGTGGTTTCTCCAGTTGGGATTGTAAGTGTTCCCATATTGGTTTGTTTGGCCCCTATTTGAATTACCCACAAAGCAGACAGACTCTGGGTTTGTGGGGCATATGTCGCTCGTGTGCCCTTCTCCACATATTTCACAAAAAGCCTGAACCTGTTGTACCGGTTGTGTTTGCTGCTTGTTGATACTCAAATTCATCTGGTTCACTTGATTGGCTAGTGTATCAATCTGCGTTGATAATGCTGAGACGACATCTAACTCAATAACCCTTGCAGACTTTTGCACTGTGTGTCTGCTCATCTCTCCTTGCCAATCCGGATTGCTCTTGGAGAATTTGTTCAATAATGCATATATCTCGTCAAAGCTTTTCTCCAACACTTGACCCCCAGCTGCAGCATCTACCACGATCTTTGTTTTAGAATATAGCCCTTCTATGAAAGTGTGAGCTAATACTTCATTCGTCTGATTGTGATGAGGACAGTCTCTGAGTAGCCCCTTGAACCTTTCCCAAGCTGAGTATAACGATTCACCTGCTTTCTGTTTCAAGGCCACTATTTCACTTCTGATCTTTGCAGTCTTGCCTGAAGGAAAGAACCTTGCTAGAAATTTTCTCGCCAAATCATTCCATGTTGTAATGGAGTTAGCTGGTTCTGCATTTAGCCATGGCTTAGCCTCACCCAATAGAGAGAATGGAAAAGTGTGAGCCTCACATAATCTGGAGTGACCCGTTAGTGATATAAGTATCACTAATCTCCAAGAAGTCCAGAATGTGCTACTGCGGATCCTCATGTGGAAGACCCATAAATTGCCCGTTTGCATGAAGCAGTTGGATCATGCTCTGTTTCAGCTCAAAGTGCCCAGTGATCCCGTGCTTCACAATACTGGAGGTGACATTAGCAATGCTGGGCATTGCCACCTCCTGAACAGCCATAGGTTGCTCCTCTGCCATGTTCACAGGAAATTGAACAAGTGCCTGAATATTATTCGTGTCCCTTGCTTCCCTCAACCTCCTGTGAAATGTTCTCTCAGGTTCAGGATCAAAGACTCGAAGTCTGTCCTAGCTTCTGACCCTACGCATTCAATCAAAGTTCCTGAGATCTGAGCAATAATCAAGTAACGTTAGACTAGATGAAATAAGCAATTAAAGCAAAAACTAGCAAGTAGTTAATATTCAAGTCCCCGGCGACGGCGCCAAAAACTTGTTGCTCCCAAACGCACACGCAAGTATACGTGGTCGACAAGTAATATAATGATAAGTTGAGTGTCGAACCCACAGAGACTTGTGTAAACTACTCACTAAATCACTAAACTTGCTGTTCAATCTAGCTAAAAGCAAAGTCCAATAATATGATTATACTATACTACGATTCTAAGTAACACTAAATTATCAAGTATCGAATTGATTGTTGTGTATTCAGTAGAGACAAGTATTCCAGGGTTGTGATCGATTCACCATTCGTATTGTGTTCTAATTAACTCTCCCTTTCATATAATTCACCCATGATTGCTAATTAATCGATAAATGCTCTCATAGCCTTCTCCCGAAGTACTACTCACCTATTCTCACTAGATTAACGCCTATATTCCTATGAAATCAATCTATTAAGAACGCATTAAGATTACGATATTTAATTAAGCACGGTGACTAGGTATATTCATATCCTAACCACAAATCCGCTCCCCCTAAGGGTTAAGATCATGCTCTCTTCAATCCTTCTCTAATCTAAACATGGCTTTCCCAAGCATAGCATAGATAGTAAATAGAACCTAACTGTTGGTCAGACAATTAAGCAATTAAACACAGAATTGAAGAAAAAACCATATATTGGTGAATTATAATCAAGGTCAAGCTAATATCAAAAAACAATATTCATGGCTAACTCACAACCCCAGAACAATGGGTGTTTAGCCACTCATGATGTAATCAAACAATTTCATAAGTTTTGATTAATTGAAAGTACTGGAAAAGATGAAGAATTCCGAGTTGTTCTTGCTCCTCAATGTTTCTAGCGTGTATTTTTGCTCCAAAGTGGCATCCTCCCTTTTTCTTGGCCGGCTCCCTTCGTTTAATATAGGGTTTAGGGCTTAAAATCCCGTGTTTTGCACTTTGGTCCTTGAAGTTTACGCATCCTGCCGCGGTCCTATCGCGGTTACGCCAGGACCGCGACCAGAGTGGCCTTCGAAATCTGCAGCAGTGTTCTACCGCGGTCCTACCGCGGTTACGCTCGGACAGAGGCCAGAGTGGCCTTCAGATCTGGTCTTTGTCCCTTCGCTTGGTGCACTTTGTGGATATTGTATGATTGGCCTCCTTTTCTCCCTAATTGATCCCAAAAGTACTCCACAGACTTCTTTTATTGGATATAGCCTGCAAAGCATGAAAAGCACTAATCAGAGCATTTTGTTATCACTTTTTATCGTAAAAGCTATACAAAAATGTGGTTCTTTAGGGCCTAATTATAGTCTAATTTACCTATTATCACCTATCATCAATTGTCACCAAAATTTAAGATGAGCACAACTGCATTAGGTAATCAATCTGTCCAAGACTCAGATTGATTACCTTCTCTAAAATGTAATAAAGGTATGTGTATTGATTGCAAGGTCATCCCTAGTGAGCAGCTCACGACCCAGCATAGGCTCCTAGTAATAGACCTGGAGATCAAGAGGAGTAGGAGGAAAAGGGTGGTGTGCAAGCAACCTAAGATCAAGTGGGGTAACTTGACCAAGGACAAAGCTCAAGAGTTGAGGGAGAAGTTGTTGGCTAGGAGGGCCCGGAGGAGTAGGGGGGATGCAACTAGTATGTGGATCACGACTGCCAACTACATTAGGGAAGTTGCTAGAGAGGTGTTAGGGGTCGCGAATGGCTTTCTGGGGGGTCATAAAGGGGACTGGTGGTGGAATGGAGAGGTCCAAGGTAAAGTGGAAGCTATGAAAGCTAATTATTTGAAGCTAGTAGAGAGTATAGACGAGGAGGAAAGAAGGACTTATCGGGAGTGTTAGAAAAAGTCAAAGAAAGAGGCAAAGTTAGCAGTTACGGCAGCAAAGAATGCGGCATGTGGTTGTTTGTACGAGGAGCTTGGGGGCAAAGGCAGGGACAAGAAGCTGTACCGGTTGGCCAAGGTGAGGGACAGAAAGGCCCGTGACTTAGACCAAGTCAAGTGCATCAAGGACGAGGATGGCAAAGTATTGATGGACGAGGCACTTATTAGAAGAATATGGTTGTAACGACCCGGCCGGTCGTTCCGAGAGTTGTAGCCCCATTTCCCCCATTTTTTGCTTCTTTTGTGTTTTACAGTTTATTATGAATTATCTGGTTAGTTGTTTTGGGTTCAGAGTGCTTTGGGAGTAAATTGAGACACTTAGTCTCTTATTTGGAAAACTTAAGTTGGAAAGGTTGACCGAATGTTGACTTATGTGTAAACAACCTCGGATTTGAATTTTGATGGTTCTGTTAGCTCCGTTAGGTGATTTTGGACTTAATAGCGTGTCCGAATTGGGATTCGGAGGTCCGTAGTAGAATTAGGCTTGAAATGCCGAAAGTTCAAGTTTTGGAAAGTTTGACTGGGAGTAGACTTTTTGATATCGGGGTCAGATTGGATTTCCGAAAGTTGGACTAGGTCCGTGGTGTCATTTATGACTTGTGTGCAAAATTTGAGGTCAATTGGACGTGATTTCATATGTTTTGACGTCGTTTGTAGAATTTGGAAACTTCGAAGTTCATTAGGCTTGTATCCGTGTGTAATTCGTGTTTTTGATGTTGTTTGAGATGATTTGAGGATTCGACTAACTTCGTATCGGGTTATAAGACTTGTTGGTATATTTGGTTGAGGTCCCGAGGGCCCCGGGTCGATTTTGGGAGGTTAAGGGAACAAGTTTGAGGTTTGAAGATTGCTGAAGTTGGGTTGTTGCTGGTGTAATCGCATCTGCGAGGATATTGCCGTAGGTGCAGTGAGGTTGCACAGATGCGGAGGTGGATTTGGCTTGGCGAAATCGCTGGTGCAAAGGAGAGTGCGCATCTGCGAGCCCGGAGGTGCGAGGGTGGCTCCGCAGATGCAGTAGTTGAGGATTTGGTTGTTTCCGCAGAAGCAGACGAAGGACCGCAGATGCACGTCCACAGGTGCGAGACCAAGAGCTCAGGTGCGAGCCAAGCGGTTTACGTGACTTTCTGTAAAAGCGGAGTTTTGACCGCAGAAGCGGCTCCACAGGTGCGAAAACCCAGGGCATAACATATAAGTACGGGACTTCGAGATTTTTCACCATTTTCACATTTTGGGACTCGAATTTTGGAGGATTTTGAAGTGATTACTGAGGTAAGCTCCTTGTGCCTATTTATCTTCAATAATGGTGTTTTCCCATTGATTTTTCACCTAATTAGTAAGATTTTGAAGTGAAATTTGGGAGTTTAGGGCTTGAGAATAAGAGAGTGAATTTTGGGGATTTGGATGACCAAATGGCGTCGGATTTTGATAAATTTAGTATGGTTAGACTCGTGAGTGAATGGGTTTTCGAGTTTTGTGACTTTTGTCGGATTTCAAGACGTGGGTCCGGAGGCCGGGTTGAGCCAATTTCGGATTTTTAGGTCTAATTTAGTAGTTTTCTTGTGGAATTGATCCCTTTAGCCTATATTAATTATATTGTACTGCTTGTGGCTAGATTCGGGACATTCGGAGGCCGACTCGCGAGGCAAGGGCATTTTCGAGTAGATTTTTGCTCGGATTGAGGTAAGTAACAGTTACAAATCTTTTCTTGAGGGTATGAAACCCCGGATTTTGTGTCGTGTGATTATTTTATAGGTGACGGGCGTGTGGGAGTGCACCGAAGGGATTGTGACTTGGTCCCTCCCATGAGACTGTACTGTCGAATAGCTTACTGTTAACTACAGGTTCCCTCTGTTTTATGGAGATTTGACTGGAATTCATGTTAGAAATCATGCTTCGGCCATACGATATCAATGTTGAGACCCGTTGAGGTGGTGTACTTGTTGAATTAGCTGCTAATTGATGTTTTGTACTCTGTCATGATTTTACTTGCGTACCATACCTCCATCTCTTCTTATTCCTTATCGGTACATGTTATTATATCTCTTTGGGCTGATTCATATGATTTCTAAGAGCCCGACAGACTAGGGAGGTTGATGACTGAGTGAGGGCTTGGGCCTGATGGTGAGATATTGATACCATAGCACGTGAGATGTCCGTGCAGCACGTGAATTGTCTGTGCAGATCTTGATTTGATATTATAGCACGTGAGTTGTCCGTGCAGCACGTGAGTTGTCCGTGCAGATTATAGCGCTTGGGCTGTAGGAGCCCCTCCGGAGTCTGCACACCTCCGGTGAGTGCATGTACCTATTGAGTATGTGTACTAAGGGCTGAGAGCCGAGTGATTGAGCTATTGTGATGAGTTGAGTGAGTGTTTCTCTGAGAGGCTGTACTTGCTTTTATTTGTTGTTGCACTTGTCGCGCCCCCTTTTTCTCGCGAAATCAGGTTTATGACATTTGGGAAGACAACTCATTCCCTTTTGGGAATTGGGTTTAATGGAAGTGAAGAGTCGCCACCTAATGATTTAAGTGCATTAGGACACTTTAGAAGAGCCTGATTTTGGATAACCAGAGATAAGGTAAGGGCTTGAAATTATTCCAAGGGGAAGGTGTTAGGCACCCCTCAGAATCCACTAGTGTGGTTCCCGGCCAAGCTATTGTTGTGACTTAAGTACAAATAACACATAGGCAAGTAGGACTTCAAATAAGAGGGGATTTTTTCACATAAAGGTTAGAAATAAACAAAGTCGGAAAGCATTAAAGAGAGTTGATTTAGAAGAAACGTTTAAAGGATTTAAAAGAAACAAAGAAACAAAGGGAAGGGGATCCTAGGTTTGTTAATAATATGGATCGCCCCCACACAACATCCGGTAATCACTCTTACGCGTGATGTTATCGATCCTCGATCCTTTCTCCTAGCTTGATGATATCAGAAAATTAATGATTCTCGATTAGTATCAGTCTCTCATAATGCTGTGGGTCTTGGGCCCCAACGAAGAATTTGTTCATTTGCTCTTCTTCCAAAGCAGGCCTAACCTTAGCAGCTTCTGATCTCCATCGAGTAGCATACTCACGGAAGGTCTCTGTGGGTTTCTTCTTCAAGTTTTGAATATAGAACACATCTGGTGCATTCTCTGTGTTGAACCTGAATCTGTCCATAAAATCAGACGCCATGCTTACCCAGCTTGACCACTTCTTCGGATCCTGGCTAATGTACCAAGATAAAGCGTCTCCCTTCAGGCTCCTCATGAAAAGCTGCATGTGGATTCTCTCGTCTCTCCCTACTCCGACCAACTTGTCGCAGTATGTTCTCAAAAGGACCCTCGGATCCCCTACCATCAAACATCTAGAACTTGGGAGGTTTGTACCCCTCGGGCAGTTCGACATCGGGTTGTATGCAAAGATCTTTGTAGTTTAGCCCTTCAATTCCCTTACTCCCTTCAACGCCCTGAATTCTGCTAGTCAACTTTTTAAGCTCTTCGGCCAGATTTCTGATGAGCAAATCCTTTTCATCAATCTCGGGTGTGCTTGAAATGGGCTGGGTGGAGTGCGGCACAGTCTCCACGTAGATGGGGGGTATTATGTTGGCAGTGGTCATTTGTGGAGTTTTGGAGTTCTAGGATGAGCAGCGGGGTGTTATTTGAGGTATGGCAGGTATTGCAGTGGTGGTGAGGAGCGGGACGATTTTATTGCTTTGGGATATTTGTGGAGGTACTGGATTCTGAGTATTTGGGAAAGCAACCTCTGGAGTAGTGAGGGAAAATGACAGATTTGCCATATTCCGGACTTGATCAAGTTCTTCCTGAAACTTCAACAACTTTTGTTCTAGTTGGAATGCATTCTCCTTGGGGACCAGAGCACCATGAGTGACCTCTACCCGTTCGGCTCAGTTGTTCGAATCTTCCATTTTTCCTTTGTTTTTGTGTCTGACAGGACTGGGAGGAGGAGTAGGTGGAGGGCCCCTGGATCTCGTAAAATATGATGATGTTGCCAGAGTTCACGAACTAACCTTTGGGGAGGGGAATAAACAAAAGTAAAAACAAAAAGGTAACAAGTCAGTAAGGATTATAAAAATGTTGCAATATTTAAACACGTAGTGCCGAAACATAAAGCGCATCCTAATTTTGGGGACCTCGTTGTGCCCGAGGTAGGCCTAGCGACAAATTAATTTGGAGAACTTAGAATGCTAAATGCCTCATTTCATTGATAAAAGGTAGATGAATCCCAAAACGACACTAAATGACAAGAAAGTAAAAATCACTAATGGCCATCGGCCTTATTACATCTCATAAAGCGAAAAATGAAAATTCCTATCTATTTGGTCCCGGAGGGACCTTCCCCAGACTCGGCATTGTTGGCTCCATCGAACAGCTCTCCCAGCTCGCGCAGTCCTAGTAGCAGGTAAGCTCTGGCCAGATGTCCGCCTTCATTTCCTTCAGTAATCCGGCAGTCCTCGACCCTCTTCAGAAATTTCTTTTCCAATTCCACTATACCTCGCTCCAAACAGACTAATCATTTGTTGGCGCTGACAGCCATATCCTTCCATTCTTCCATTAGTTTTTGATTGGCTTCTTGTATTTCATGGTGCTCATTTTCACATTCCCGAATCCTCTTGCACAGTTGGTTGTACTTGACCTGTGCTTCAGCCTTTTCATCGATGATCTTGTGACCTCGAACAAACCCGGGTTGACCCAGACCATTGTGATTGTCCTCCAGCCAGCCTGAGTAGTGTGAGGTACAACCAGCATGGTATCTGTCTGGTTCGATGGTGTCCTTTCCCAAGACAATTTTGCAGTGCCACATATGCTGAGCCTGGCACCTGTACGGACTATCGTCATTCTGGAAGTCAGCTCGGAAGTGACTCATCTTGTCGACCCTTGGTATAACCTGCTACCTACCAGCCTGTCTCATAACTCGGAGAGGGATATAAGGGTAGGTCCCCCTCAAAGCGATCAGTATCAGAAATGGCGCATCCTGGATCGAACGATGAATTCTTCAGTAGGGAACCACTTGAACATCCATTGTATTCGGTCCTCAGTCAAATTATCAAAGAGTTCGACCCATTCCCTAGCATTTTCCGGTTGGGCGAACATGTTGGGCATGTAATTCATTCGCTTTGGGTGATGAAAGGCGATATGATCGTCCCAGTCCCTTTGATGGATTCCTATCGGTACTCACCCTTTTGGAGATGTTCTATGAGCCAAAGTTGAAGTAGAATATTACAACCCTCGAAATGTTTGGCTCCCTGTTGACACCTTTCTAGGGCTCGGTATATTTCTGCGATGATCATTGGTACGAGACTGAATGGTTGTCCGTCAATTCCTTCCATTAGAGTTTTGGTGACCATAGCTAGCCTGGTATGGATCCTTGCTTTCTTCATTGGAAATACTATCATCCCCAAGAAATGAAACATGAAGACAAAGACCCTTCGGTGAGTATGCCCCAATGATGTAAGAGCGAACTCATCAGGATAAGTGCGGTAAGATTTGCTGTGTCCGTACCTCTCGTACAAATAGTCAAAGGGAATGTATGACTCTTTCAAACATGTCAAGTCTGGATTCTTCTTTAGACCCATCATTTTGAGAAAACCTCTACCTTTGCGGTTTTCCGGCATTAACAAACCCGGAGTTTCCCACGGTATTCCAGCCAGTCCTCCTATTTCCTCAAGCAAGGGTGTCATCTCAATGTCTCCAAAGCGGAACACAGACCTATCACAATCCCAGAATAGAGTGGCAGCTTCTATGATTTTGTTGTTGGGTTGAATTTCCAGGAGGGAAGGTATATTTCCTAGATATTTCCGGACAAGAGCTTGATCACTGGAATGAAGATCCTCCCACCAGCTTAGCAATTTTTGGTGGATGTTGGTGACCATGCCGAATCTAGGGACTTCGTGCCTCATATTTCTGCAAGACAAAAAGGTTAGGCCCTTACCCCCACCAGACTCGACTATTTAATATCAACAATTAGCATAAAAACATTTTAGTTCTCCAAATAAATGCATGGAATGTGGTAGTGTCCGTTTGGGTTTTAGGGAACCCCAGTGGACTTTGGACAAGGCTATCTTAAAGAGTCATTATGTGGACAGCATAACTGACTCGGCTAGGTTTGACCATGATGCATGCACAATTAAACAGAGTAAGGTTTCTATGGGGTATTAGACTGGTACCCTTGAGCGGACAACTCAAGGGGGAAAGGAGCGGAACTGTCAACTACACCGTTGATCGACTGGTTTTACCGCAAATATGCCTTTGCCGAATTTAGGGGTGATAATATCGGAAGAGCGCAACCACTCATTATAAGCGTTTCTATGGTATTTTTTCTTGCACGAGTGGAATATGATGTTGAAAACATGCTCATGCAATAATTAAAACAAGTTGCCATGTATTTGCACATTCATAAAAATAATAATTACAATAATTTAAAACAGTAATACAGGAATGCAGTAAAGGAAAGCAGTAAAAGAAATAAAGAAAAGAAACAAAAGGACAAGACAACTCGTTCCCTTTTGGGAATTGGGTTTAATAGAATTGAAGAGTCACCACCTAATGATTTAAGTGCATTAGGACACTTTAAAAGAGCTTGATTTTGGATAACCAGAGATAGGGTAAGGGCTTAAAATTATTTCAAGGGGAAGGTGTTAGGCACCCCTCAGAATCCACTAGTGTGGTTCCCGGCCAAGCTATTGTTGTGACTTAAGTAAAAATATCACATAGGCAAGTAGGACTTCAAATAAGAGGGGATTTTTTCACATAAAGGTTAAAAATAAACAAAGTCGGAAAGCATTAAAGAGAGTTGATTTAGAAGAAACGTTTAAAGGATTTAAAAGAAACAAAGAAACAAAGGGAAGGGGATCCTAGGTTTATTAATAATATGGATCACCCCACACAACATTCGGTAATCACTCTTACGCGTGATATTATCGCGTGGTCATCATATCCATATCTATTCTTTCCCACCTCTTTAAGGTATTAAAGCGCGGAATGGTCTAGTTTACTTATTGCATGCTATTCCCCGCCCCAATCCTATCAGTCCCAGAGGTACTTGGGACTACTAGTCCTAAAGGGAGGGGTCGTTGGGCTCATTTGTGGTTTCAAAAGGTAAAAATACTAAGGCGACAAACAAAATACATATAGCAAGTTTTGGGAAGCATATAAATAAATAAAAGGCTCAGACAGACCTCCTTTAAACCAAAGAAGCACATAGTTTAGCATGTCTTGCACGTACTCTTTAAGGTCTAATTAAAACTTAAAGATTTGAGGCAGACTGATTTATTGCATAGTTCAGATAAGAAGCCCGAATCAGGCCTACCTGCTGGTTGTAGCTAGTAAAACCTGATTCAGTTTATAAGTTATCCTATGGCTTGCCTAAGTGATAGACGAAAACCTATGGGCATGATATCTACAGATTTCAGAAACAAGAATATGAACTGATTTAAGAAAAGTTGCCAGTTAAAAGCGAGTTTTAGAAGTGCACAAGTCCTGCCATTGGTAATACATTATTACTGCTAGTTTTAGACTTACAAACGAGTGAGGTGATTCAGATTCGGTTAAAGCTCCTATAGGCATGCTTTCTATGCGTTTATTGACCTTAGAACACATTTTTATAGACATAGTAAAAATGCAGAAACCCTATAGGCATGACATCTAAATGCTGGGTTTTATATGAACATGACATCTGATTGCGTTTGGTTATTAAGACCTATAAACACGTTTGCCTAGTGGGAAGTAGATATGCAAGAATCAGAAAGGACCTATAGGCATATTCTCTACATGCATATGCATCCTATAGACATTGTATCTATACATGAGAGTGCAGAAATCCTATAGACATGTTATCTACGTATGAGAATGCTGAAATTAGAAAATCATATAGGCATGTTATCTACATGAAAGAATGCAGGATTCTTATAGGCATGGTATCTATGTGAAAGAATGCAGAAATTCCTATAGACATGGTATCTATGTGAAAGAATGGAGAAATTCCTGTAGACATGGTATCTATATGAGAATGCTGAAATTAGAGATCCTATAGGCAGGTTATCTACGTATGGAAGTGCAGAAAATCAGAAACTCCTATAGGCAGGTTATCTACCCTTTGGATACATGGTTACCCTTCCCTTTTTCACTAGCCAACTCCGAAAGTTTTATTACAAAGTCATTACAGCCCAGAAAAGTAAAATAACAAAAAATACATCATAAATTAAAATTACAACCAAGGAGAGCCTGATTCAGACTTCCTGTCTGAAGTATGAATTAAACCAACTCCAAAGATCAGATTTCAAAGCCTTTCTCTCATCTTGGGTGTGTCAGAGTTCCCTAAGAGCCCCACATGGACTCCGGGCAGTGCTTACACCCTAAATACATTACTAGACTAGGACATAGTGCAGTGTGGAAGGGCCAGCCTTCAAGTGTCCAAGTTCAGAGGGAACTCAAGGTCCCAAGGCAAGGCTCACAAGAGGGGGGCAGAACTTAGGAACTAAGAGAGAGTGCAAGTGTAGAAGTGGAATTCTGAAAGGGGAAAAGGAAGAGGTAAGCAATTCACATTAACACACATAGGGGATAGGGATGAGGGAATTTACAAGAGCAAAAGAAAAGCAGGCTGATGGGCACACCCAGCAATGGGATATGCTGGCACACCCTCCAGCCTGTTTATATAGAGGTTAAGACCCCATTGGGTCAAACTTAATTCATGGACAACAATTCATGTTTCCATGCCTTAAGCCACGACTCTCAAACACATAGGGGCAATAGGGTAGGGGAGCAAGGATTCATAACAGAAACAGACAGAAAGATATGAGCATACTTAATTTAAACAGAAACAGTAAAGTAGACATGGATAAAAGCTGTAAATGAACACATTGTGGTGATGTTGAAACTTAAATTAGGACATACCAGTTTCAAAGAAACAAAATAGAGAAAAATGCAGTAGTCTTGTAAAAGCCACAGTGCAGACAAGAAAAAGAGTAAGAGTTCAGAAGATATTGTGAATTTTGAAGTGGAGGATTGTTAAATCGTGTCTGCTGTGTGTTAAAGAGTCGTGTATTTATAGTGTAAGAATCATGAGGAAATAAGGTAAGAAAATAGTTGAAGAACTGATTGTCAATCAATTACACAAGACTCCCTTTAATTAAGGGATTCAGATTCGAACAGGGAAAAACCAATTAATGAAAGAAATTGAATAAACACTTTGTTCACAACATGCAATTAACGGCACATACATAAAAAGGTTATTTAAGGACAAGGTTTTGATGTACACGGTTTGTGCAAATAAGGTAAGAAGATCAATTAACCACCAGTAAATCAAATGGTCCGAGATTTTGTATGAATGAACCAAGTCAGAAAAAGTGAACAAGGGTTTTACTTATCTCGAGTAACAGAGAAAATCAGTAAACAATGGAAAGAAATCAATCAGGCTATATTCAGAAGGAAGCTTGAACTAATTGCAAATTCGAAAATCATTTAGAGGGAAATTCATCATATATAAAGAGCATGTGAGCATGAAAGAAGACTGGCATGTTATTGTAAAATCTATAGAGAAATCCAGTGTAGAAGTAAAAAGGTCAAAATCACATGAAAACAAGGAAGCCCAAACTCAATTCAGAGTCTTGAAGTTGGTCTGAAAGAATTAGGGGTTTTGAAATAAAACCCTAGTTCAATCAAATCCCACAATCAAACTTGGCGGAATCCCCAAATTCTAGGGTTTCCACCTTGAATTAAGTACAGAGATGAGAAGGCAAGTAGTCGAAACAGGCTCAGAGGTTTCAGAACTGAAACCTCTTGCATGTTCCCTTCAGCAGCAGAAACTCATAAGAAAACATGATAACAAAGTAACATGCAAACACAGTAGAAGCATTCAAGGAAAAATACTGATAGGAACAGTAGACGAAGCATGCTTAAAGAGGTTTTCTAGAAGAACTTTAAACAGGGCTCAGTAGAACGAAAATAGTAAAACACTTAAGAACACAATAGAAAAATATAGTAGGCGAGACATAACAGAACATGGTAGAAAAGCATACACGAACATAGTATAGAAAACATAGTAGAAGAACATACGAGAACATGGTAGAAGAAAAAGCACAAGAGCACAGTAAAAGCATACGAGATCATAATTATAGGAAAGCACAGTAAGAGAAACATATAAGAACATGATACAAGAACACAGTAGAGACAAATACAAACGAATGCCAAAGAAAAATCATAAAAACACTTAAACACTTTTCAGAAAACCCTAAATCGGAAAAGAAAGGTTTTAAAAGTGATTTTTGANGAAGAAACGTTTAAAGGATTTAAAAGAAACAAAGAAACAAAGGGAAGGGGGTCCTAGGTTTATTAATAATATGGATCACCCCACACAACATCCGGTAATCACTCTTACGCGTGATGTTATCGCGTGGTCATCATATCCATATCTACCATTTCCCACCCCTTTAAGGTATTAAAGCGCGGAATGGTCTCGTTTACTTATTGCATGCTATTACCCGCCTCAATCCTATCAGTCCCAGAGGTACTTGGGGCTACTAGTCCTAAAGGAGGGGTCGTTGGGCTCATTTGTGGTTTCAAAAGGTAAAAATACTAAGGCGACAAACAAAACACATATAGCAAGTCTGGGGAAGCATATAAACAAATAAAAAGGCTCAGACAGACCTCACAAGAGGGGGGCAGAACTTTGGAACTAAGAGAGAGTGCAAGTGTAGAAGTGGAATTCTGAAAGGGGAAAAGGAAGAGGGAAGCAATTCACATTAACACACATAGGGGATAGGGAATGGGGGAATTTGCAAGAGCAAAAGAAAAGCAGGCTGATGGGCACACCCAGCAATGGGATATGCTGGCACACCCTCCAGCCTGTTTATATAGAGGTTAAGACCCCATTGGGTCAAACTTAATTCATGGACAACAATTCATGTTGCCATGCCTTAAGCCACGACTCTCAAACACATAGGGGCAATAGGGTAGGGGAGCAAGGATTCATAACAGAAACAGACAGAAAGATATGAGCATACTTAATTTAAACAGAAACAGTAAAGTAGACATGAATAAAAGCTATAAATGCACACATTGTGGTGATGCTGAAACTTAAATTAGGACATACCAGTTTCAAAGAAACAAGTAAAGAAAATGCAGTAGTGTTGTAAAAGCCACAGTGCAGACAAGAAAAAGAGTAAGAGTTCGGAAGAGATTGTGAATTATGAAGTGGAGGATTGTTAAATCGTGTGTGCTGTGTGTTAAAGAGTCGTGTATTTATAGTGTAAGAATCATGAGGAAATAGGTAAGAAAGTAGTTGAAGAACTGATTGTCAATCAATTACACAAGACTCCCTTTAATTAAGGGATTCAGATTCGAACGGGTAAAACCAATTAAGGAAAGAAATTGAATAAACACTTTGTTCACAACATGCAATTAAGGGCACATACATAAAAAGGTTTTTTAAGGACAAGGTTTTGAAGTACACGGTTTGTGCAAATAAGGTAAGAAGATCAATTAACCACCAGTAAATCAAATTGTCCGAGATTTTGTATGAATGAACCAAGTCAGAAAAAGTGAACAAGGGTTTTACTTAGGTCGAGTAACAGAGAAAATCAATAAACAATGGAAAGAAATCAATCAGGCTATATTCAGAAGGAAGCTTGAACTAATTGCAAATTCGAAAACCATTTAGAGGAAAATTCATCACATATAAAGAGCATGTGAGCATGAAAGAACACTGGCATGTTACTGTAAAATCTATAGAGAAATCCAGTATAGAAGTAAAAAGGTCAAAATCACATGAAAACAAGGAAGCCCCAAACTCAATTCAGAGTCTTGAAGTTGGTCTAAAAGAATTAGGGGTTTTGAAATAAAACCCTAGTTCAATCAAATCCCACAATCAAACTTGGCGGAATCCCCAAATTCTAGGGTTTCCACCTTGAATTAAGTACAGAGATGAGAAGGCAAGTAGTCGAAACAGGCTTAGAGGTTTCAGAACTGAAACCTCTTGCATGTTCCCTTCAGCAGCAGAAACTCATAAGAAAACATGATAACAAAGTAACATGCAAACACAGTAGAAGCATTCAAGGAAAAATAAAGGAAAAATACTGATAGGAACAGTAGAAGAAGCATGCTTAAAGAGGTTTTCTAGAAGAACTTTAAACAGGGCTCAGTAGAAGGAAAATAGTAAAACACTTAAGAACACAGCAGAAAAATATAGTAGGCGAGACATAACGGAACATGGTAGAAAACATACACAAACATAGTATAGAAAACATAGTAGAAGAACATACGAGAATATGGTAGAAGAAAAAGCACAAGAGCAACAGTAAAAGCATACGAGATAATAATATAGGAAAGCACAGTAAGAGAAGCATATAACAACATGATACAAGAACACAGTAGAGACAAATACACACGAATGACAAAGAAAAATCATAAAAATACTTGAACACTTTTCAGAAAACCCTAAATCGGAAAAGAAAGGTTTTGATTATGATCTTGAAAGAAAAGTTAGGGAAATCATTTGAAAACTCATGGAAAGCATAGATGCACAGATCTAAAGAAATCGGAGAAAACCTTGAAAGGTTAGGGTTTCAGGAGAACCCTAGAAATGAGAAAGGCTTTGAGAGGTCACCGATCTGCGTCGGAGAGGTCAGAACCAGGCTCAAACAACCATGGTATGCCGGAGCAAGGTCGGAGATGACCCTGAGACCTCGAATTGACGGTGGTCTGGGTTCAACCCTTCATAGTCAGGCCTCGAATCTTCAGGTATCAGGCACGTAAGAGCACCAGGAGGTAGGTGTAAGATTCCTATAGCTTTGACGGCCATAGATTCCGGTGGATTTCAGGGCGGAGGTGGCTAGGGTTAGAGAAGGTTCAAGAGTGTTTGGGAGAGGGGAGGGTTTCATAGGCGGCGGATAATTGAAAATGATTTAGGGTTGGCGGGTTTGGTAAATTAAAAAAGGAAAGAATGCGTGTGAGCCGTTGATCTGTTAGATCAACAGCTGGGATTAAAAGAAGAGGTCCGGGCGGGTTATTTGATTGGGTCAGGGGCGGGTAATTTAGGAATTTGGCCGGGTAATTTGGGATGGGATTGGGTTTAATTGGGGGGTTGTTTTAGGCTAAAATTGAAATGGTTAGGGCTAGTATTTAAATAGCCATTTTTTACCTTTTTATTTTATAAAAATAGCAAAATCATTTCTGGAAACAAATTAAAGGTACTAAATTAATTAATAATGTATAAATATTTAATTAAAAATACTTGAATCAATTTTACAGTTACAAACGTAATTAATTCTTAAAATAGGCTAATATTGCAATTACATGCAATTTAGCTTTAAAATACTAAATAAATTTGTAAAAATGCGCAAAAAATTACCTTAGCTATATTTTGGTATAAATACAATAAATGAATCAGAAAAATGATCATTTGGGGAATAATTAATTGATTTTAAAAATAATAATAATAATAATAATAATAATAAAACACCTAGGCATACGTATATATGCATACACATGCTATTTTGAAAGGTATTTTGCATATTAAAATATACGGGGGAAAATTGGGTATCAACAGCAATTAGTTGATATTTGTCATCGTTGTGAAATCTCTTGAAGATTTTATATCCGGTTTACTTGAACTTGAAACTGTATAAAACTGGTTTGACTTAAACTGCCGGATTTGAAAGCATGTCTACTCTTTACTGAAACTACTGAAATGAACTGTACTTGTATAGCTCATCACTGCCTCTCAGTTCCTTATTTGTTTATGTTACTTACTGTGTTGGACGTACTCACGTTACTCCCTGCACCTCGTGCGCAGATCCAGGTGTTTCCAGACAAGGTGGACGTTGAGCTCGTGCATGGTCGAGTACCGGAGATTTACGAGGTAGCTGCCAGCATTTGAGGTCCTTGATTTCCTTCTTTGCTATCTTTCTTTCCTGTATTGATATTTAGACATAGACTCTTGTAGACACTGTTTTCTTAGATTGGTTGTCTAGATGCTCATGACTTGGTGACACCCGATGTTTGGGGCTATCTTTCCACATTGTATTTTGAGTTTAACTCATGTTTTTATGAAAACTTTCTTATGAAAAAGCTTTTTTTTATCTTTTGTGACATATCGAAGTATTTTGAAAATCTGCTTGCCTAGTACCATCGATAGGGGCCATCACGACAGGTTATAGATTTGGGTCATGAAAAGTTGGTATCAGAGCCTAGGTTACATAGGTATCACGAGTAATGAGCAGGTTTAGTAAAGTGTTGCGGATCGATACGAGGACGTCTGTGCTTATCTTTGAGAGGCTACAGAACCCTTAGGAAACTTCACGTTCTTGAATTCTTATCGTGCGGATCTGTTGAATCTGGTAACTAAACCTCTGTTATTCTATTCTCTCACAGATGGTGAGGACACGTGCTACTGGGCAGGACGGACAGCCACCGGCACCACCAGTCGGGGCCGCGAGAGGCCGAGGTCGCGGTAAAGGCCATGGTAGGGGCAGAGGTGCACCTCGCACAACAGCTAGGGTGGCACCTGCAGATCCACCAGTTGCCCCAGTTCAGGACCAGGTCCCAGTTGTGGATGCACCAGCGGGACCAGCTCAGGCACCAGCTGTGCCTATTGTGATTCCAGGCCTTCAGGAGGCCTTAGCTCAAATTTTGACCGTGTACACCAGTCTTGCTCAAGCGGTCTCTATTTCGGCCGCAGCAGCCACTTCTTAGGCCAAGGGAGGTGCTTAGACTCCCGCCGCCCGCACACCCGAGTAGGTGATACAAGGACTCCAGACACCGGGGGTACCACCAGCCCACCCGATTGCAGCTGCTCATGACTATGTGGTTCCTTTCATGCCTTATGATGAGCAACGTAGATTAAAGAGGTTTGGGAGGTTCCAACCTCCGTCTTTCAACGGTGCAGAGGGAGAGGATGCCTAGGGTTTCTTGAACAGATGTCAGAGGATCCTCCGTACAATAGGTATTCTGGAGACTAGTGGGGTATTATTCACTACTTTTCAATTCACTAGAGCTGCCTTCACTTGGTGGGAGGCTTATGAGAGGCGTAGGCCGGTTGGTGCAGCGCCGCATACATGGCAGGAGTTCTCTGTTCTCTTCTTGGAGAAGTATGTGCCGAAGTCTCGCAAAGAGGAGCTGCGCAGATAGTTTGAGTAGTTGCGTCAGGATGATATGACTGTGATGCAGTACGAGATGAGGTTTTTTGAGTTGTCTCATCATTCGGTGTGGCTAGTTCCCACTGATAGGGAGAGTATCAGGAGGTTCGAGGATGGCCTCACATTTCAGCTGCAAGTGCTTGTGACTAGAGAGAGAGTGTCTAGTGCTACTTTTGAGGGGGTTGTTGACATTGTGCGGGAGATAGAGTCTGTCCGTCGCCAGGAACGGGTTGAGAGGGAGGCCAAAAGGCCTCGTGATCGGGCGGTTTTGGTGGTGTTCCTTTTGGAGGTCAGTCCCACCACAGCAGGGGTCGTCCTTACAGGCATGCTCAGACAACTCGACTAGAATCAGCCACGGTTCTCACATTGCTCACTCAGGCCAGTGTTCATTCAGTGCACTACCAGCGTAGAATTCTCACCATGCCTCGTCTGCTCAGGTTTCTACAGATAGTTCTACGGGGTATCAGGAGTAGCAGTTTCGTCAGAGGAGGGGTTGTTTTGAGCACGGAGATCTTGGTCATATCAAGAGAGATTGCCCTAGGTTGTTGAGCGAGACTCCACAGTAAAGTTCTCGGCCGACGGTACTAGCAGCAGCAGCTACACCACCCGCTCAGCCAGCTCGGGGGGGGGGGGGGGGCAGTCAGCCAGAGGCCGCCTAGAGGGGGAGGCCGATCAAATGGTGGTCAAGCCCGATTCTATGCTCTTCCCGCCAGACCAGATGCCATTGCATCAGATCAGTGATCACAGGTATTGTCTCAGTTTGCCATAGGGATGCCTCTGTATTATTTGATCCTGGTTCCACTTATTCATATCTGTTATCGTATTTTGCTCATTATTTGGATATGGCCCGTGAGTCTCTCATTTCATCAATTCATGTATCTACACCGGTGGGCGATACTATTGTTGTAGACCGTGTATATCGGTCGTGTGTGGTGACCGCTGGCGGATTGGAGACTAGAGTTGATCTATTGTTACTTAGTATGGTAGATTTCAATTTGATATTGGGTATGGACTGGCTGTCTCCATGTCATGCTATTCTAGATTGTCATGCTAAGACCATGACACTGGCGATGCCGGGGTTGCCACGGATCGAGTGGCGAGGTTCTTTAGTCTATGTTCCTAATAGAGTGATTTCATACTTGAAGGCCCAACAATGGTTGGGAAGGGTTGTTTATCTTATTTGGCCTTTGTGAGGGATGTTAGTGCTGAGACCCCTACTATTGATTCTGTTTCGGTGGTGCGACATTTTCCGGATGTGTTTCCTAAAGACCTGCCGGGGATGCCCCTGACAGAGATATTGACTTGGTGCCAGGCACTCAGCCCCTTTCTATTCCTCCAAACCGTATGGCACCGGTTGAGTTGAAGGAGAAGCTTCAGGAACTTCTTGAGAAGGGATTTATTAGGCCTAGTGTGTAACCTTGGGGTGCACCGTTTTTGTTTGTGAAGAAAAAGGATCGCTCTATGAGGATGTGCATTGATTATAGGCAGTTGAACAAAGTCACAATCAAGAACAAGTATCCTTTGCCGTGTATTGATGATCTATTTGACCAACTTTAGGGAGCGAGGGTGTTCTCCAAGATTTATTTGAGGTTAGGGTATCACCAGTTGAAGATTCGGGACTCGTATATTCTTAAGACAACTTTCAGGACCCGTTATGGTCATTATGAGTTCCTTGTGATGTCTTTTGGGCCGACCAATGCCCTAGAAGCGTTCATGCGTATGATGAACAGTGTGTTTCAGCCTTATCTCGACTCGTTTGTTATTGTATTCATTGATGATATCGTGGTGTACTCTCGTAGCCAGGAAGAGCATGCCCAGCATTTGCGGATTGTGTTGCAGCGGTTGAGGGAGGAGAAACTTTATGCTAAGTTCTCCAAGTGTGAGTTTTGGCTCAGTTCAGTGGCGTTCTTGGGGCACGTGGTTTCCAGTGAGGGTATTCAGGTGGATCCGAAGAAGATAGAGGCAGTTCAGAGTTGGCCCAGACCGTCCTCAGCAATAGAGATTTGGAGCTTTCTTGGTTTGGCTGGTTATTACAGTCGGTTCGTGCATGGTTTCTCGTCTATTGCATCGCCCTTGACCAAATTGACCCAAAAGGATGCTCCTTTCAGGTGGTCGGATAAGTGAGAGCCGAGCTTTCAGAAGCTCAAGACTGCCTTGACCACAACTCCGATTCTAGTTCTACCATCAGCTTCTGGTTCTTATACAGTATATTGTGATGCTTCTCAGATTGGTATTGGGTGTGTCTTAATGCAAGGGGGTAGAATGATTGTTTATGCTTCGCGCCAGTTGAAGCCCCATGAGAAGAACTACCCTGTTCATGATTTGGAGTTGGCTGCCATTGTTCATGCATTAAAGATTTGGAGGCACTATATCTATGGTGTGTCTTGTGAGGTATTTACTGATCGTTGTAGCCTCCGGCACTTGTTCAAACAGAAGAATCTCAATTTGAGGCACGGAGATGGTTGGAGCTGCTAAAGGACTATAATATTACTATTTTGTATCATCTGGGGAAGGCCAATGTAGTGGCCGATGCCTTGAGTAGGATGGCAGTGAGTATGGGCAGTCTTGCATTCATTCATGTTAGGGAGAGACCTCTTGCAGTTAACGTTTAGGCTTTGGCCAACCAGTTCGTGAGATTGGATATTTTGAAGCCCAGTCGGGTTCTAGCTTGTGTAGTTTCTCAGTCCTCCTTGGTTAATCACATAAAAGAGATTGTTTGCCTGCACGGTGTGCCAGTTTCCATCATTTCAGACAGAGGCACACAGTTTACATCGCAGTTTTGGAGATCCGTGAAGCGAGAGTTGGTCACTCAGGTTGAGTTGAGCACGGTATTTCACCCTCAGACAGACGGACAGTCCGAGCGCACTATTTAGATATTGGAGGACATGTTACATGCTTGTGTCATTGATTTTGGTGGTTCATGGGACCAGTTTCTGCCGCTCGCAGAGTTTGCTTACAACAACAGTTATCAGTTGAGTATTCAGATGGCTCTATATGAGGCTTTATATGGGAGGTGGTGTAGATCTCCGGTGGGTTGGTTTGAGCTGGGCGAGGCTAGGCTATTGGGCACTGACTTGGTTCAGGATGCCTTGGACAAGGTTAAATTGATTCAGGAGCGGCTTCACACGATGTAGTCGAGACAGAAGAGTTATGCTGACATGAAGGTCCGTGATGTGTCTTACATGGTTGGGGAGAAGGTTATGTTGAAGGTTTCACCCATGAAGGGTGTTATAAGGTTCGGGAAGAAGGGCAAGTTGATCCCTCGGTTCATTGGGCCTTTTGATGTACTTCAGAGGATTGGGGAGGTGGCATACAAGCTTGCCTTGCCACCTAGCTTGTCGAGTGTGCATCCAGTATTTCATGTTTCTATGCTTCGGAAGTATATCGACGATCCGTCTCATGTTTTGGATTTCAGCACGGTTCAGTTGGATGGTGATTTGACTTATGATGTGGAGCCGGTGGCTATTTTAGAGCGGCATGTTCGAAAGTTAAGGTCAAAGGATATAGCTTCAATAAAAGTGCAGTGGAGAGGTTGGCCCGTGGAGGAGGCTACTTGGGAGACCGGGCGGGAGATGCGGAGCAGATATCCACACCTACTTATGGCTCCAGGTATGTTTCTAGACCCGTTCGAGGACGAACATTTGTTTAAAAGGGGGAGGATGTAAAGACCCGGACAGTCGTTCTGAGATTTGTAGCCCCGTTTCCCCCATTTTCTGCTTCTTTTGTGTTTTACAACTATATTATGACTTATCGGGTTAGTTGGTTCGGGTCCGGAGTAATTTCGGAGTGAATTGAGACACTTAGTCTCTTATTTGGAAAACTAAAGTTAGAAAAGTTGATCGGATGTTGACTTATGTTAAACGGCCTCGGATTTGAATTTTGATAGTTCCGTTAGCTCTGTTAGGCGATTTTGGACTTAGTTGCGTGTCCGGATTGTGATTTGGAGGTCCGTAGTAGAATTAGGCTTGAAATGTCGAAAGTTGAAATTTTGGAAAGTTTGACCGGGAGTGGACTTTTTTATATCGGGGTCGGATTGGATTTTCGGAGTTGGAGTAGGTCTGTGGTGTAGTTTATGACTTGTGTTCAAAATTTAAGGTCAATCGGACGTGATTTGATATATTTTGACGTCGTTTGTAAAATTTGGAATTTTCGAAGTTCATTAGGCTTGAATCTATGTGTAATTCGTGTTTTTGATTTTGTTTGAGGTGATTTGAGGATTCGACTAAGTTTGTATCGGGTTATAAGACTTGTTGGTATATTTGGTTGAGGTCCCCAGGGCCTTAGGTCGATTTCGGGTGGTTAACAGAACAAGTTTTGAGGTTTGAAGATTGCTGAAGTTGGGTTGTTGCTGGTGTAATTGCACCTGCGAGGATATTGCCGCAGGTGCAGTGAGATTGCGCAGATGCTGAGGTGGAGTTGGCTTTGGAAAATCGCAGGTGAGAAGAAGAGTGTGCATCTGCGGGCCCGCAGGTGCGAGGGTGACTACGCAGATGCGGTAGGTGAGGATTTGGCTGTTTCCGCAGAAGCGGACGAAGGACCGCAGATGCGCGTCCGCAGGTGCGAGACCTGGAGCGCAGGTGCGAGCCTAGTGGTTTAAGTGACTTTCTGCAAAAGTAGAGTTTTGACCGCAGAAGCGAATATATGTCCGTAGGTGCGAAAAGCCTAGGTAGAACATATAAGTACGGGACTTCGAGATTTTTCACCATTTTCACATTTTGGAACTCGGATTTTGGAGGATTTTGAAGTGATTACTGAGGTAAGCTCCTTGTGCCTATTTATCTTTAATAATGGTGTTTCCCCACTGATTTTACACCTAATTAGTAAGATTTTGAAGTGAAATTTGGGAGTTTAGGGATTGAAAATTGGAGAGAGATTTTTGGGGATTTGGATGTTAGATTTTGATAAATTTAGTATGGTTAGACTCGTGAGTGAATGGGCTTTCGGGTTTTGTGACTTTTGTCGGATTTCGAGACATGGGCCCGGGGCTGAGCCAATTTCGGATTTTTTGGTCTAATTTAGTAGTTTTCTTGTGGAATTGATCCGTTTAGCCTAGGGGTGGGCATAAAATCCAAAAAACCGAACCGAATTAATTTGGTATTTCGGTTTCGGTTTTTTCGATATTTCGGTATATTTTGGTATAGAAATTATGGTATTTCGGTACGGTATTTGGTATTGAGTTTTTGATATTTCGGTATACCAAAATACCGAAATATTTAAGTCCAAGCCCAACTCTATTTCTAATTTCCATCCCAAGAAGCCTAAGCCCAACACCCTAAGCTCCTAATTCCCTAAACCCGTAGGCTTAGAGATAGCACAGCAGACTTACGTTAGCTTCTTCTGCTTACACATTTCCCTTTTCTATTTTCTAACCCTAGAATAGCAGAGGGCAACTACGACTTCACAACCTCGGAGAGCGGCGACGACAACTCCTCTCCTCGGCGACTACTTGCTTGCTCATTGTTGACCTTCATTCCACAATCTTCAAGTCTTCAACAGGTTCATAACTTCTTCATTCTTCAATCTTGTAGTTTTATGTTAGTGTTCAACTGATTCGTTTGTCCTTTTTCACCTCACGCTTTCACCGGCTGGTTGTCACGACCCAATTTCCAAACCCAGCGGTGATGGCACCTCTCGTGAAGACAAGGCCAGCCAGAACAACGCAAACACCTCTTTTAAGCAATTAATTAACACTAACAATTCTAACACATGCTTAATATAGTCAATAATACGAAACAATGATAATAACAAAGGAAACCATCCCGACACAGCCCAAACCGGGGTGTCACAAGTCATGAGCTACTACAGAGTTTCTATAAGCCTAAGAAATAGAATATCTGATACAATAGTCTGAAGGAACTGAAATAACATAAAATAGGGGAGTCAAGGGGCTGCGGACGTCAACAGCTACCTCGAAGCTCCAACTCGCTGCCTGGTCTATGAAGAATATCAGTGCTCAGGAACGGACTCTGCTATGCCTGAATCTGCACACATGGTGCAGGGAGTAATGTGAGTACTTCGGCCCAGTGAGTAATAATAATAAATAATAACCGAAGGCATGAAAACACATAAGTGCACAAGGCAATTCTATATCAGGCAGTAAATCATTTAAAGCAGTAAAACAGTAAAAGTCAAATGAAATCTCCTTTTAAAAAAACAGGTAAATCAGATAAAACAACAAGTAAATAATGAGTAGAAATCTGCCCCTCGGGCCCAGTATCAATCGCTCAGAACAGTATCAGCCCCTCGGGCTCAGTATCAGTCACTCAGCATAATATCAGCCCCTCGGGCTCACTCTCAGATCATATGGGTACCCGCGCTCACTGTGGGTGTGCAGACTCCGGAGGGGCCCCTTACGGCCCAAGCGCTATATCAACATAAGGCCTGAAAGCCTTCTCACATCACACTTGAGGCCTGAAAGCCTCCTCATATCACACTCGAGGCCTGAAAGCCTCCTCACATCACACTTGAGGCCTGAAAGCCTCCTCACAT
>NW_017675182.1:0-14753 GCF_001879085.1 Nicotiana attenuata | reverse complement strand
GTTTCAAACCCTCAGGATATCATTTACTATCATTACTCACCTCAAGCCGGCCAAAATCCTAGCTCGCTATGCCCTTGCCTCACGAATCGACCACCTCGCGCGTCGAATCTGATCAAAACCACAACGAATACGCTACAATAGGCTAAGGGAACATAACCCAATCGAAAAGAATCGAAAAACATCGAAAATCACGAAATTTGCAAAACCCGAGCCCCGGGCCCACTTCTCGAAAATCAAAAAATTCAACATCATCGGATCCCTTATCTCGCCACGAGTCTATACATACCAAGAACTCCCAAATCCGAGTTCAAATGACCCATCAAAACCCACTTTAAAATACCAAAAACCAAGCCCTAACTTTTCTCCCTTTTTGATGAATTTCCATAAATTTCTAGGTTAATTCTTCCATTAAATCATGTATTTAGGCCATAGAACTCACCTCCAATCAATCCCAGTCGAAACCCCTTCAATTCTCGTCCAAAAGCTCTCAAGGTTGCTCAAAAATGGTGGAAAAATACCTTAGCTCGCGGATGAAATATTAATTTTTTTTTAACCCTTCTGCCCAGACCTTATTTTCGCTTCTGCGCTCCAATTACTGCATTTGCGATTTCCGCTTCTGCGGAATTATTCCGCTCCTGCGGTGCTTCACTTAACCGCCTGGACCGCTTCTGCGGTCTATATCCGCTTCTGCGGACGCCGCATATGCGGACCACCATCCGCTTCTGCGGAAGTCCACCAATGGCCCAAAATCCGCACTTGCGCTCCTATCTTCGCATCTGCGGAACCGCATCTGCGGCCCCTTTTCCGCAGATGCGGAAATATGAGATACCAGCAACTATCAGCAGTGGTACAAGTCCAAATTCATCCCGATGGCCATCCGAAATCACCCCGAGGCCCCCGGGACCTCAACCAAAAGTGCCAATCCATCCTAAAACACCATTCAAACTTGCTCCAATCATCAAAACACCACAAACAACACCAAAACGATCAAATTACATCGGATTCAAGCCTAAGTTCTTCTAAAACTTCCGAAATACGCATTCGATCAAAAACCCGACCAAAACACCTCCGAATGACCTAAAATTTTGCCCACACATCCCAAATCACCTAACGAAGCTACAGCAACTCTCGGAATTCCATTTCAACCCTCGGATCAAAATCTCATCTACCAACCGGAATTCGCCAAAATACTAACTTCGCCAATTCAAGCCTAATTCTACACCGGACCTCCAAAATTACTTCTGATCACGCTCCTAAGTCACAAATCATCCCCCGAAGCTAATCGAATCACCGAAAATCACATCCGAGCCCTCTAACTCATAAGTCAACATCCGATTGACTTTTCCAAATCAAACCTTCCTTAAAGAGACTAAGTGTCTCATTTCCTTCTAAAGCCAATCCAAAACAACTCGTTCACACAAGACTCTTATAATGAAGCATAAAGAAGCAGAAAATTGGGAAAACGGGACGGTAACTCACGTGACGACGGGTCGGATCGTCACACTGGTTGGGTGGGTAAAGATGCTTAATTTTATCTCTTTTCCTTTTGTGAAAATATGTACTAATTCACTATATATTTATTCGGAAGCTCGTTCACTGCCTAAACGAAATCCTATTTTCCAGAACATATTCAATTGATTAAGTGAACTGAAAATTCCTTCTCTTTTGTACTCAATAGACTTATTATTTTAACAGTTTGGTTACTCAATGGGGTAAGAGTTACTCTATAACCATGATATGGTAAAACTAATTGGGTTAAGTGTTCTGTTTTTTTGTTCTTCTCAACAGTACTTTCGACCAACTTTGTTATTTAGTAGTGCTAAGTTTTGTTTTTAATTGGTCTTGTTCTATTTTTAGCAGGTTTGCTGCTGGAGGTGCTGTAGATTGATATTCAGTAGTACTATTTTTTATTTTAGTTGGTCTTGTTCTATTTTTAGCATGTTAGAAGGTCTGTAGATTGACTAATGAATATAGTAGTTTCAAGAATGGTGTGCATTGAAGTACTTTTGTTGGATGTTGGCGACAAGGATTGATCAATTGCATCCTTGAATTTAATGACTGTAAATTGACTGATGAATATAGTAGTTCTGTAGTTTCTGCATTGCTTCAGAAACAAATAAGTGAGAAACATCCTTATTGTTTAACTGTCTGTTAAATTTCATGCTTATTTCAGTGGAAGTTCTTCAATTGTTATGTACAAATTAAGTGTTCTCTGCATCTAATGGGACCGTGGGAGTGTTAATTGTTATAACTTATAACTGCACCATCAACAGGGACGGTGCGATATCGAAAACGTACCGAATCGTACCGAACCAAACAAGAAAATACCGAACTATACCGAACTACTTTAGTACGGCATTTGGTATGCACAATCGATATACCAAATACCGAAATACCAAACCGTAATTTATAAATACCGTACCGGAATACCGAACGCCCACCCCTACTTTAGCCTATATTAATTGTATTGTACTGCTTGTGGCTAGATTCGGGACATTCGGAGGCCGACTCGCGAGGCAAGGGCATTTCGAAGTAGAGTTTTGCTCGGATTGAGGTAAGTAACAGTTACAAATATGGTCCTGAGGGTATGAAACCCTCGGATTTTGTGTAGTGTGATTATTTTGGAGGTGACGGGCGTGTGGGCGTGCACCGAAGGGATTGTGACTTGGTCCGTCCCGTGATACTATACTTTCGAATAGCTTACTGTTAACTACATGTTCCCTCTGTTTTATGGAGATTTGATTGGAATTCATGTTAGAAATCATGCTTAGGCCATATGATATCATTGTTGGGACCCGTTGAGGTCGTGTACTTGTTGAATTAGCTGCTAATTTGTTGTCTTGTACTCAGTCATGATTTTACTTGCGTACCATACCTCCATCTCTTCTTATTCCTTGTGGATACATGTTATTATATTTGTTTGGGCTAATTTATATGATTCCTGAGAGCCCGAGAGACTAGGGAGGTTGATAATTGAGTGAGGCCTTGGGCCTGATGGTGAGATATTGATATCATAGCACGTGAGTTGTCCATGCAGCACGTGAGTTGTCCGTGCAGATCTTGATTTGATATTATAGCACGTGAGTTGTCCGCGTAGTACGTGAGTTGTCCGTGCGGATTATAGCGCTTGGGTTGTAGGAGCCCCTCCGGAGTTTGCGCACCCCCAGTGAGTGCATGTACCTATTGAGTATGAGTACTGAGGGCTGAGAGCCGAGTGATTGAGCTGTTGAGATGAGTTGAGTGAGTGTTGCCCAGAGAGGCTATACTTGATTTTATTTGTTGTTTCACTTAGTTGATATTTGTCATCGTTGTGAAATCTCTGAAAGATTTTATATCCCCTTTACTTGAACTTGAAACTGTATAAAACTGATTTGACTTAAACTGCCGGATTTGAAAGCATGTCTATTCTTTACTGAAATTACTGAAATGAATTGTACTTGTATAGCTCGTCACTGCTTCGCAATTCCTTATTTGTTTCTATTACTTACTAAGTTGGATGTACTCACGTTACTCCCTGCACCTCGTGTGCAGATCCAGGTGTTTCCAGACACGATGGACGTTGAGCTCGTGCGTGGTTTATATTTTATGAAATATCGACGTATTTTGAAAATCGTCTTGCCTAGTACCATTGATAGGCGCCATTACGACAGGTTAGAGTTTTGGGTCGCGACAATGGCAGACATACTTCCATAGACTGTTGAAGGAGGAGGGAGATAAAAGCATTGTGCTAGGTGAGTTGGAGCATTCCAAGAGTCGGCGGGATTTTGGATTTTGTAGGTGTATTAAGTAGAGGAGGTGGAAGGGGCGATGTGTAAGATGTGCAGGGGCAGTGCGATGGGACTAGACGAAATCCTAGTGGAATTCTGAAATAGCACTGGGCGAGCAGGCTTGGAGTGGCTCACTGGTTGTTTAATGTTATTTTCAGGATGAAGAAGATGCCCAAAGAATGGAGATGGAGTATGATGGTTCTGTTGTACAAGAACAAAGGTGATATCCAAAATTACAACAACTATAGGGGTATAAAGTCGTTGAGTCACACTTTGAAGGTTTGGGAGAAGGTGGTGGAGGCCGGGTGAGGAGGTGCGTGTCTATTTCCGAGAACCAGTTTGGATTCATGCCGGGGCATTCGACTACAGAAGCGATTCATCCGGTGAGGAGATTAGTGGAGCAGCATAGGAAAAGGAAGAAGGACTTGCATATGGTGTTTATTGACCTTGAGAAAGCATACGATAAAGTCCCGATGGAGGTTCTGTGGAGGTGTTTGAAGGCTAGCGTCATTCCGGTAGCGTACACTGGGGTGATTAAGGATATGTATGATGGAGCTAAGACTCGGGTGAGGACTTTGGGAGGTGAATCAGAGCATTTTACTGTTTTGATGGGGTTGCATCAGGGATCGGCTCTTAGCCCATTTTTATTTGCCTTTTAATGGATGTGCTGTCGTGAAAAATCCAAGGGAAGGTGCCTTGGTTCATGCTATTTGCCGATGATATAGTGTTGATTGACGAGACGCAAGGTGGAGTTAACGCGAGGCTGGAGGTTTGGAGATCGACCTTGGAGTCTAAATGTTTCAAGTTGAGCAAAACCAAAACAGAAAACTTGGAGTGCAAATTCAGTGACGGGGCCCATGAAACATACATAGATGTAAATCTTGATGCTCAAGTTATCCCCAAGAGAATAAGTTTCAAGTATCTCGGGTCTATTATACAAGGTAACGGGGAGATTGACAAAGATGTCACACATAGTATTGGAGCGGGATAAATGAAATGAAGGCTCGCTTCTAGTATTCTATGTGATAAGAATGTGCCACCAAGAATTAAGGGTAAGTTTTATAGAGTAGTGGTTCGATCGACTATGCTGTAGTGGGCTGAGTGTTGGCCAGTTAAGAACTTCCATGTGCAGAAGATGAAAGTAGCAGAAATGAGAATGTTGAGATGGACGTGTGGGTGTACCAGGAGAGATAAGATTAGGAATAAAGCTATCCGGGACAAAGTGGGAGTAGCCTCCGTGGAGGATAAGATGCGGGAGTCGAGGCTGAGATGGTTCAGACATGTTAAGAGGAGAAGCATTAAAGCTCCCGTTAGGAGGTGTGAGAGGTTGGCCATGGCTAATTTGAGAAGAGGTCGAGGTAGGCCTAAGAAGTGTTGAGGAGAGGTGATTAGGAAGGACATGGAGCTGCTTTAGCTCACTGAGGACATGACCCTTGATAGGAGGGTATGGAGGTCGAGGATTATGATAGAAGTTTAGTAGGTAGTTGGGAGTTTCTTAGTTGCTCACCGATAGTCTTAGTAACACACACGTCCCTTCGTATTCTCAGATCTTAATTGCATTATGTGATTTTGTTTGCCTCAGATATTGTATTCTCTGTTGTTATTATTTTGTACTACTTATCCTTTATCTCCCTCTTTTTTTTCTCTTCCTTTCTTGCTTTCCTTCTTCTTCTTCTTCTTCTTCTTCTTCTTCTTCTTCTTCTTCTTCTTCTTCTTCTTCTTCTTCTTCTTCTTCTTTCCGAGCCGAGGGTCTATTGGAAATAGCCTCTCTACCTTCATTAGGTAGGGGTAATTTCTGCGTACTGACTACCTTCCCCAGACCCCACGTGTTGGGAATATATTGGGTATGTTGTTGTTGTTATTGTACAACTGATTTAACAAAGAAAACATTGGAATTTTATACATATTTACAACCATTCTTAACAAAGTCGTAAATACCCATTTTTATACAATATATAACCAAACTCTTGCCTGCAAGCCTCTAAGAGTACCAAAAGAAATATATACGAGGTCGGGACAGGGCCCCATCGTACCCAAAATGTTTACAACATATGCCTCTGTACCTATTGACTTCTGAACAGCTACTCCGAAGGAGAGGAGATCCAAAACCAACAACTGAATCGTGCACCTACTGGGAGGGATGTCACCGGGTTTATCTGTACCTATAGGCATGAACAAAGCGCCCAAAAAAATAAGGGGAGTTAGTATGGATAATGTAACGAGTATGTAAGACTAAGAAACACAAGTAAATCAGAGTTACAACATATGAGATGTGAGTACGTGATTCCAACCTGAATACCGAAGACAAACCACCGGGGGTGTAAACCAAACTGTGGAAACTATGAACCATGGGTCATAAATGCATGCAGACTTATATAAAACCAAGCCTCTAATTGGGACCATGAACCATTTGATACTATACATACATACATACATACATATATATATATATACACACACACATACACACACACACACACACACATTCAGCCACTCTTTGGGGTAAATTTTTCATCACTCGATACCCGGCCTCAGGTCTCGATTGTACCCGGTCTCAATAGAACTCGGCGCACCCGGCCTCAAGAGGACTGGGTAGACTCACATCACATATTATCATACCCGGCCACACAAGGGCTCGGTAATATCTCACATCATGCCTCAACATACCCAACTGATTAGTGGTTGCATAATAGGTGCCATATGCGGTCGTCTATAGTGCGACTTGGTATATATATATATATATATATATATATATATATATATATATATATATATATATATATATATATATATATATATATATATATAATGCAGTAACAGTTTCAAGAGATAAAAAGTGTAGACTTCAGAATGAATCATACCCTCCGACCACATGATACCAACTAGAAACAATGTGGACTTTGAAAGACATGCTACCAGCAAAAACGTACAGGAACAAGATAACCTTGTTGAGAGGACTTAGAACTACCAAACGTTCAATGCAGGAATCATTTAGAAAGAAGGAGATACTTACACTAACTCATGCCAAGAAAGAAGGTTTCCTTACATACCTTGTTGAAGAGCTAACTTTACTTCTATGGTGGTTAACTTTGCCTATGATGAATCTACAGAATCAGTGCCACTAGACAATGGGGATTACATCAGAGATTCCAAGTTCCTTCAAGCTAAATCTTGCCAAATTTAGATTCACCTTCGACTTTGCCTTAATTTGCTAGGAAATTCTAAAGAGGCATTGAGAGTATTCGGAGAGGACTTATTTTAATGGTACTTCTAGAATGGAAGAGAAAGAGCCTTACTTCCTTTTTATATTGTTATAAAGCATAGGAATTTTTGCCACTCCCACATGCAAAATGGGTTACCCCGCCCCGGTTGCAGCGCCCGATGAGACACTTGGCGCAAACCCACTAAAACGGGTGACCACCTTCTAGCCTCGAACGTGTCTCCGGGTTATTGGTCGTGCTAAAATCCACACTTACCACACTTTTATTACGTGTGGGATGTAACAGTACTATCACATCTATGTCTTTCTGCTTGGGTTGTTACAATTACATCTTTGCTTACTACTTTGTTTATTTCTGTTATATGTTTGTCTCCTACCTTGATTGTTGTCGTTACACTTGTGCAGCTACCTTATCTGTTACTATTAGGTATATAACTTATACCTTGTTTATTGTTGTTACATATATACCTTCCGCTTTGTTTGTTACGTTTAATTTTTTAGGTTGTTAGTTTAGTTGTTACTTTGTGTTGATTGATATAATGGGATCGAGTGCTCGCCGTACTGTATTATAATAGAATCGGGTGCACGCCACACAATATGACTATAGGATCGGGTTACATGTCGTAACATTATTATGATCGGATTAGGTTACCGTTACAACAATATCGTTGATTTGAGTTGTTGACATGTGAAACATATAGTATTGCTTTTATTATACAACCTACAAGCACATTTCTTCATATGTTTTTCTAATATTTTCTTACTTATCTTGTTAATAAACTATTAGACACCTGAAAGGTGTCAGATTGATGTAAAGAAAGAGTCTCTTTCACGCCTTGACGCCGGGCTCATGCAAGGGCATTCATATAATTGGTACTTCAAGGAACTTGACCTTATCTATATATGGACTCTCTTCATTCATGAAGAAGTAATTGAGTTAGTGCTATTATGTAAATATCTTCTTTTTTATATGGCTTTGGTGTATTTGTATATGCTTTTGACATGGTTAACTAGAGTAGCATGTTATTAACTTCAGCTTGTTGTTTGGTTATTTCTTTCTTGCTATTTTCTATGCTTATAAACTGCACATGTATACTAAATGAGTATCTTTTAACTTAAAATCTCGTCACTACTTCACCGAGGTTAGTCAAAATGCTTACTGAGTACACGGGCTCGATTGTACTCCTACTACACTTCTGCACCTTGCGTGCAGATATTTGAAGCTAAGCAGCTGCAGAGTTCGAGGTCAAGCATTGAAGACTACATTGTTCTAGTCATCTACTATCATCTTATTCATGGTAGTATAGGACTTGTATTTCTGTTTATATAACCTCCAAATAGATGATGTATTTCTTCTTGTCAATGTTGTAATTCAAATCTTAGTTGCCCATGTCTTGTACCGCCAATTCCTAAAATTAGTTGAGTTAATTTCCGTATCCTTATTTATTTTATTGATTATATTCGACTTGAGTGATAATATGCGTTCGTCAGTTAAGTTACCTAGCGGGATGAGTTAGGTGTCATCACGACATGGTAGAATTTTAGATCGTGACAAAGAATGTGCAGGCAATGAAAATAATGGTGGAGAAGATTCAGATAAAAGAAGCCTTGAGGATAAGGAATTGGTATTTATAGGTGTGAGAACGTCATTATTACCCTCGCACACCACCATTAGGGGACTGCTATATGCACGAGGCATTAAATGAAAAAGGCCCGCATCTTTTCAGATTCGAAAGTAAATATTGCGGTTTCATGGGATTTCCAACTCAAATATTTTTATTTCTCGAAAAATTATCTAGTAAGTGGATGAACTATCTATATTGGTAAAATAGTTATGATACATATAATGGGATGGCAAGAATTATTTAGCTATGATGCTAAATGGATGACACATGGCAAGAATTGTCTAGCCGGATTCGCAATTATCTTTAATCTTCGAAGTCAAAGACCTAGAATATAGAGAAGATCTTCAAAATCATTCCACGTAAAGAAGGTCATGGTATCGACATGCCGAGAAGCTGCAAGGTTCCGGATACGTATTCACCCAATGATACGTGAGATTCGACCATGATTGCGTGCATCAGTTACGCCTTGCCGACCAGGGATAATTTTGGCATTTCGTGCACAACTGTGCTTTAATCTTGTAGTACTAAATTGCCTTGTGTATTGTTCGTTTCCTTATTTGGACAAAATATCCATAACATCCGTCATTAATAGCACTGCAATGTTGGGGTCCAATCGTAGTTTTAAATAATTAAAATTTAATATATAAATAGTTACTACTAATAAAATGTCAATTTGTCTACTAAATATAACTACTTCACTTTTGGAAATCCAAGTACTACACAGTATTTAGTGCAAAGATTAGCACCCTCAAGTGACAACGAAAGGGTCACAACTCAAAACACATTTGGTTTAGAAGCTCGACAATAGTGTTCACCGCTACAATTTCGTTGGATACCTTCGAATTGACGTCTTCATAAAAGCTTTCTATTGCTAAACTTAAATAAATCTATTTGCTTTATCCATACATCTATATTTATACTTCAAGTTTAACAAAATCAGAAAAACGATACCAAGTAAGACTTTCTTCTTTTGGAACAAGATAACTCATACTCCCTTCGTTTCAATTTGTTTGAAGCTTTTCGGAATATGATAGTTAAATTGACTAATTTTCAATACGAATTTGGGCATAAATTCTTTAAGTTGTTTGAAATAAAACTTACATATTTAAAAACTAAGTAAAAAAGTAATTTAAGTCACGATAGTTAACGACTCAAAATATTTAACTCTATTTACAAAAATATGGTCAAAGAATAGGTTCATTCTTTTTGAAACGGAGGGAGTAATAATCTTAGGATTTTATTTGCTGAAATTTAAACCTTATATGATCAACTAACTAAATTAATGAGTTTTCTACGATAAGAGTTGATTCTCATCTTCATCCGAAATGATACATTAGTCATATATTATTGAATGCTAGTTTTGGCATAGAAATTCAGTTAAAATTCAACGCTGAAAATAATTAATTTATCTTCTAGAATACTAAACATATTTTCTTTCATATTCTATCACAGTTTCAGCCAAATAAATTTGTATAGAAATCCATACAAAATAATAAGACTTGAGATCGAATTTTCTTTGTTGATCTTAAAAGATGAAATAGAATTTATTGGGCTACTATTTTTAGGTGAGCAAATCGTGAACTGAAAGAAAAACTATCGCAATGTATTACAATTTATTAGAGTATCAAACAAAGTTATATAGCAAAGGATTTATAACAGAGTTAACATAATTGTTCCTCACAATCCCTCTACGAACTTTGATATGTATTGGACACAACGAAATAGCCATGTGCTTAGGGTTGTGGTGGAGTGGTAAGTATTCCTTCATCCTTAACCAGAGGTCTCGAGCTCGAGCTCTTGGGCATGGAGTCGCCTTTGTTATGGAACGCTTTACCCCCCAATGTGGGACTTCCGGACGCGAATTCGAATTGGACGGTCCCCAATATGAATACCGGATACTGAATGAGAAATTAAAAAAAAAAAATAGCAATGTGCTTGCCACAATAGCTAAGACTAAGAGAGAGAAAATAAACTGTCAGTAAAACAGTCATGTGGCTGTCAAAAATTCAAAAGGATGCAGATAGAGTAGGCGCAAACAATTATGGGACCCGCATGTAGTAAAGTAATTATCAGGTTCTTTTGTCAAATACAAACAAAGTACACACATAAAACAATCTAGTACAATATCCCTAGAGCACAATCATCTTGAAATGACAAAAGTGTCCCTTGATCAGCAAGCAAACATGAGGACCCTGACCTGCTTCCAAGCGAATTCTATATATATATATATATATATATATATATATATATATATATATATATATATATAGCACTCATGAGTAAATCGAGTTAAACGTGTGTTAATTGATCCAGGTAGCTCGGCCAACATTATTCGATCGAGGGTCGATAAACAACTCGGCCTACATGACCAAATCGTGCATACAGCCTGTCGACGCCCCCTTTTTCTCGCGAAATCGGGTTTACGACATTTGGGCGGACAACTCTATTTTCTTTTGGGATTTGGGTTTTTGGATTTGAAGAGTCGCCACCTATTGATTAAGTGCATTAGGACACTAAGAGTTTTTGAGTTGGAACCAGAGTTCGGGTAAGGGCTAGAAATTATCTCGAGGGGAAGGTGTTAGGCGCCCCTCAAGATCCACTAGTGTGGTTCCCAGCCATGTCATATTGTGACTTTAAATGCAAACAACAAGTAGGAAAACAAATACAAAGGGGTTTTCACATAATAGTTGCAAAAGATTAAGGAAGTTAAAGAAACTGAATTTTGATAGAGGAAGCAATTTTGAAATCTTGAATAAAGGAAGAAATTTTCATATAGTTGTTGCAAGCAGTTTAAAAGCTGAAGTTTTGGCGAAAAAGTAGTTGAAATTCTGATAATAAAGTGGACAAATGAGGGAAGGAGTCCTAGGTTTATACATAATATGGATCACTCCACACAACACCCGGTAACCGTTTATACACGTGGTGTTATCGCGTGGTCATCATATCCATATCTACCCGTTCCCACCCCGTTAAGGTATTAAACGCGGAATGGTCTCGTTTTACCTATTGCATGCTATTACCCGCCCCATCTTATCAGTCCCGGAGGCACTTAGGACCACTAATCCTAAAGGGTAGGATATTAGGCTGATTGGTTTCAAAGGATAAAAATCTAAGGCGACATACAAAACATATACTGCATGTTGGGGGAAGCATGTAGACATATAAAGGCTCATATATACCTCCTAAAACACATAAATAGCATGACTTAAACACAATTAAGGTCTCAAAAGATAGGAGCAGTTAAAACTTGGTTTTGAAAATGAAGTAGTAGCAATAATAGCACGATTCTGGGTAGAGATGAGTAACCTAGTAAATAAGATCAGAAGCTCAATAAAAGTAAGCAGGTGCATCATTTCAAAATCGTTTTCAGCAGAGTTTTTTGTTTAAGAAAAAGCTGAGTGAACTTCAGAAAATCAAAATAAGAATAGGAATGGCAGAGTTAAAACTTAAAGAAGTTGGTTGGTTTTAGGCTAATAGAAATACAATTGATCAGTTCTTATCGGACCTGAAGTTTGCCTAGGCGTCGTTACACATTGTCTGGTTATTTAGAGAATGAACACACATATTTTGATTCTGATTTATAAAGGTACGCGTGATAAGACATTTGCAGAAAACGTTTCAAACCACTTAGCCATATTTTAACAAAGTTATTAGCTAAACGTGAATTAACTACTGCAACTCGAATGAGTGAGAAGTCCTATGGGCAGGATATCTAATGCACAGAAGAGTCCCTAAAAAAACATGATTTCTAATATGCCAATGCAGTAATGACGAGTTATTTGGCTTGTTGTTAGTTGTTTGCTGGTTATTAACTGATCGTGGTTACAAGATGAGCGTAATGACAGGCTGAAAGTAAAGAACCTAAAGCAGGATCTCTAATGAATGAGATGCATGTCCTATGCAAGTTGTCTATTGCGCTAATAAATAAAATCCTATAAGCATGTTTTCTACCCATTATTTATACTAAGCATGCATAACCCTCCCCCATATTCACTATTCAACCCCAATCGTTTGTTTACAAATTATTACAAACCAGTATCATCTGAATTACAGTAAACAAGAACAAAAACAAGAAGTTACTCTATAGGGAGCCTTCAATCAGGCCCAGACTTCCAACCTCAACCCCTTCGAGTTCACACCCTTTTCCATGGTCTAGGTGCGGCAAAGCTCCCTAGGGCCCCACTGGGTCCTTGGCCAATACCAGCACCTAGACATTTAAAAGAAGATGCAGGACATGTGCAGTGTGGAATACCAACCTTGTGTGTCATAGTTCAGTAAGCACTCAGAGGTACTCAAAGCAATGCTCACACGAAGGGGGCAGAACCTATTCTCTAAGAGTAGTGTGAAGTGCAGGAAGAGAAGTTTTCAGAAAAAGGGGGGGTTTGTTTTAAAAGAAAACAGCAGGGACAATAGTTTAATAGCATAAGATTGCATACAATGGTCATGGGAGAAAGGGAGCAAACAGATCACAATATTAAAGATGACTACACAGAATCAGAAGATTTAGGGGACCAAGGATTGGTCAGGCTTAAACATAAGCCTTAGACAACAACAGGGGAACAATCATGACATGCAAACCAAGAAAGACATACAAAGTGCCAAGGATCAGGGGAACTGGGAAGTGATAAATTTAGGCATGCTAATGTATAGCAATAGGACATAGGCATAGCAAGGAATAGACAAAGTCAGACTTAGCATGTAAATCAGAAGACATGGTGAAGTATTTAAAACAAAGAATCAATTACACATTGAACAGGAGAAGCATAAGTAGAAGAAAATCACAAAGATAATGAATTGATGCAAAAATAAACATATTGGTGTGAGACTTGTAAATTAATTAGGACATACCAGTAAAAGAGCAAAAGCAGGATGCAAAGACAAGGTAGTAACACTATCTTAGCCTTGGCTTTCAGCCGGCTAATAATAAGCAGGAGCAGAGAATAGCAATATAACAAAGAGCAAGAGAGAAATGCAGATTTTTTAAAGTGTTCAGTGTCTGTAAGCCAGGAAGACTTGTTGTGTGTGCTATGTAAAAGGCTTAGGGTATTTATAGTTGAAATTAGGGCTTTTTAGCAGAGTCAAACTAGAAAACAGTAAGAGCATAGAAATCGGTCAGAATAAACAAAGAAAAGGTTTAATCATAAAGAAAATCAGTTGGAGCATTCAAGAAACCCTAATTTTCGAAGAAAGTAAAAAAAAAATGGTTCAAAGTAGAGGATTTTTCAGAATAAACTCGAGAATAAGCAGAACATAGAGGAAAACATGAAAATAGCATGAAATAACATTGTTTTTGAGAGATTCAGGAGAGAGTTAGGGTTTCAAAAAGGGGAAACCCTAATAGAAGTGGAGAGAACCTGTCGAAACTTCATAGATCGTGACATATAGGGTGTGATTTCGCCTGAAATCACACCGGAGAACTCACAAATAGCAGAACCAGGAACTCCAGGTTCAAATCACCATGGTCCATAAACCTTGAAGGTCCTAGAGGTGTTGAACAGGACGATGAGAGGCCCATCGGAGCCTTGGGGTTGAAGGGAGGTGGCCGGAAACAAACTAGGCGGAACTTTTAGGGATTGATTCGCATGGTGGGGGTTTCTGGGGTCTCAAAATAGAGGGAATCAGTGAGCTAGGGCTTCATGGCGGTTGATGGTCGAAAGGGGTGAGATTGGAGATGGCCGGAGAGGCGGTGGAGATCATCGGAGAAGAGAGAACCAGAAGGTTCTAGAGAGAAGGGAGAGGAAGAGACGAGATAGAGAGAGAGACAGTCTCGTGAAAATGAAGGGTCTGGGGGGTAATTGAATTTAATTAAGGGAATTAAATCTGGGCCGTTGATCTCATTTGATCAACGACTCAGATTAAAGAAAGATTGGACCGGGTTATTTTTAGGGATCGGGCTGGGTTGGTTTAAATGGAGTATTGGGCCATTTAGAATCTGATAGGGGGTGTAGCCAATTTGGCTAGAATTGAAATAATAAGGGTTGTTTGTTAAATAGCCAATTTCCCTTTTTATTATTTTTTATAAAATAGTAAAAAATGATTTGAAAATAAATTAAAAGTACTGGACCAATTAATAACCTATGAATATTAATGTAAAAAAATACTAAAAGTGATTTTATAATTATAAAATACTGTTAAATTGTA
>NW_017675181.1:68396-73787 GCF_001879085.1 Nicotiana attenuata | reverse complement strand
AATAGCCAGCGTTTACCAAGTCAATGAAAAATAGCCACCGTTTTGCTGCAATAGAGACTGGTCCAGCATAATATACTGGAGTTCGGTGCACTTGTGTATGAACTCCAGCATATTATGCTGGACCGGTATACTTTGCTGGCTCCAGTATAATATACTGGAGACTGGAGCACTGGTGCTCCAAACTCCAGTATATTATACTGGAGCACTGGTGCTCCAAACTCCAGTATATTATACTAGACCATTATACTTGCTGGATGCTGGAGTTCTAGTGTACTTATGCTGGAACTCCATCATATTATGCTGGAGTTCTAGTGTACTATGCTGGAACTCCATCATATATGCTGGAGTTCCAGCATACTATCCTGGAATTCCAGTATAACTATAGCTGGAGTTCAAGTATACTATGCTGGAACTCCAGCATATATACTGGTAGTATTTTCCGAGTTTTGAACTAGTGTTTTACGCTTCAGTATTTTAATCTTTNTAGAGCAGGTCTATAATGATAAATATGACTTGTATGCAAAATTTGGGGTCAATCGGACGTTGTGTGATAGGTTTCGGCATTAGTTGTAGAAATTTGAAGTTTCAAGTTCATTAAATTTGAATCGGAGGGTGATTCGTGTTTTTAGCTTTATTTGATGTGATTTGAGGGCTCAGCTAAGTTTGTATGGTGTTTTAGGACTTGTTGGTATGTTTGGTTGAGGTCCCGAGAGCCTCGGCTGAGTTTCGGGTGCTTAACAGATCAAAAGTTGGATTTGTGTTGTTGCTGAAGTCTTCAGGCATCTGGTGTTTTCGCACCTGCGGTGGGGAGACATGGGTCCGCAGGTGCACACACACAGGTGCGACCTTTTGATCGTAGAAGCGGACGCCGTGTTTTAAGTGAAACACACACCTGCGATGGAAATTTCGCAGGTGCGGGACCGCAGATGCGGTGGACCCCTCGCAGAAGCAAGATCACTGGCAAAAAGGGCCAAGTCGATGGTTTTATCCCATTTTCAATTTTGGGACTTTGAGAGCTCGGATTGGGCGATTATTTGAGGGATTTTCAGAGAAAGCTTTTGGGTAATGATTCTTAACTCCTTTATGGTTATATTCCACTAATCTATGGTTGATTTCATCATCCAATTAAGGAATTTGGTTGAGAAATTTGGGGGGAAATGGTAGAAGTTCTTCAACTAAGATTTTGGTTTTTGATTGGGATTTTGACATCAGATTTGGATGATTTTTGTACGAGTGAACTCTTGAGTGAATGGGTGTTCATATTTTGTGACTTTTACTCGATTCCGAGAAGTGGGTCGGGGGAGATTTTTTAGGGAGATTTTCCGATTTCTTATTTTAGCTTTGACTTCATTAGCTAGATTAGTTTCTTGTAGTTATATTTATGATATGTAATTGATTTTGGCTAGATTTGAGCGATTCGGAGTCGGATATTCATGGAAAGAGCATTGTTACAGATTGATTTGAGCTTGGTTCGAGGCAAGTGGCTTGCCTAACCTTGTGTGGGGGAACTCCCCTTAGGATTATTGTTTGATATGTGAGCGTCGTGTACGTGCGGTGACGAGTACGTAAATGGGCTAATTGTTGTGAAAACCCTATTTCTACTGAGTAATAACCTGTCTTCTTTCTATTGGAGTTATATCAGCATGTATAGTATCCCGTTAGCTTAGAATAGCATGTCTACTTGCCTTAATGGTTTATAAGAACTCTGTGCAGCATGTTTAGCGAATTTCCTATTTTCCCTTAACTTGAACTTAGTCCAAACTGTAGGTTTTCTTGCTGTAATTGTCATTTTCGTTGTTTGAGCTACATATTTACGTTGGGACTACGGAACAGTATTCCGGGAGATCCCCCTGTTTTGCAAATTTACTTCGGGACTATGGAACGGTATTTCGGGAGATCCCCCTGCACATTTACCTTGGGACTACGAAACGGTATTCCGGAAGATCCCCCTGCATATTTATGTTTAGGACTACGAGACGGTATCTCGGGAGATCCCCTGTTGTTATCTCTGTGTACTGAGTTGTTACCTTCTATGATTTCATTCGTGTTAATTTCTGTCTTTATTTTACTGCGATATCTCATTCTGTCTTATTTTTATTATATACATACCAGTAGGGCCCTGACCTGACCTCGTCACTACTCGACCGAGGTTAGGCTTGACACTTGCTGGGTACCATTGTGGTGTACTCATGCCCTTCTCTGCACATATTTTTGTGTGCAGATCTAAGTACCTCCTACCAGCCTCGTTTTTAGTTACCGATCCTTCGTTGAACGCTAACCTCGTCTATTTTGAGGGCTCGTCAAACCGATTACCTATACCTGCAAGCATTAATGCGGCGTCCACAACAAAAGGATGTCAGTACGAATAATGTACCGAGTATGTTAGGCAGAACTAAAACATAACAATAAGTCAACATTAATTAAAGAGATATAAGAATCAACCTGAATCTCTGTATATTCATACTTATTATACTTATATATATAATGCTTCTCTTTGAGACTATTATCCATATCGTATGATGCATGACTGCCCAACTTATCAGTGGTAACTGCCAGACCAGCCGTAGCTCGGTGGTAAATGCATAACTGCCCAACTGGTGTGGTAAATAATGATACATAACTGCCCAACCGGTGGTAAAGTAAGATGCATGTCTGCCCAACCGGCCGTAGCACGGTGGTAAATGAAGATGCATATCTGCCCAACCAGCCGTAGCACGCTGGTAAATAAAGATACATGTATCACTATATTATAAATATTAACATCTTTATCAAATCTTAAATAGAGACTTAGAAAAATACTTAGACATGCTTGAATATCACTTTACAGGAATGAATCACATAGACATCCTTAACTGCTAAGAGTAGAACCACTTGTGGAATAACATTACGTTTACGTATCGTTACTTGGATCATGCCAAAAGGAAAGAAGGGATAGCCTTAACATACCTGAGCCGATTCTCTTAACAATCCCTCTAACCCACCTCTTTTGCGAAAAACACGTAACGGCGGATCGAAGTAGGAAAAAATCCGTATGATATTCTTGAGAAAGATTGCAGTCTTCTTCCATAGAATACCACTTACGTCTGCTACCATAATATAAATTCACGTTATATCTCCTCCAAATATGGAAATATATGATTGCTCATGTACTTTTGTTGTTGCTATTCATTGAGCTTAAGGGTATTTCTATTATTCTTGCTGTATATATCCTTTGTTTGTTTCCTAGAAAGCCACCTAAATAAGGATCCCCACTTATAACTTCAATGCTTAGCAAGCCTTCTCATCCCAAAATGTGACACCACCGTATGATTCACACATATTAGTCACAACTTACTTTAGTTGTCATATACAATTCTTACACTTATCCACTTAAATCAATAATTAATCAATTATCCACATAATTAAGGATTATCTCAAATTACTTAAAATACTACTCACTTTTAACACACTTTATGTACCTTACTATAATATAATTTACTATCATGGTCGTGTGGTATATTGTATAGCACTAATCCATAAATATCGGGTGTTATAGCTTGGATCGTATTTTATCCCAAAATGTCAAACTTCAGCGATACTCAATTTCTTCTATTCGTTTACCCTCTGATCTTTATAATACTTACTTATCACTTGTTTGACATATCATAAATACTTATAACCTCAAAAATAGTCTTGTCCTCATTCTAAAGTACTACTATTAAAATATTAATAAATCATGGTATCATATAAAATTAATACATACATTATTATTTTATTAAAACATCCATGTAAAAATACATATATTTTTTCAACTTCTAATTTTCCTAATCTCATATAAAGAGTACAAATTTTCGTACGCTTAATTCTTAAAATGGTAAAAAGATAACCTTCTTTTCTTGTGAAAAAAATAACTTCTATCTTTACAATAAAGAAAATCTCATAAACTTTCTCATATTATGTGTATAATTTAAAGCATATCCGAAAGTAGTAATATCAATAACTATATAAAATCATATTTTTGAAACTTTTTTACAAAGATATTCCACTCAAAATACCATATCAAATGTATATAACGGTATCAAGGTTGTTAAACTTACAGAGTCTTACAATAACATAGTCACAAATCCTATATAACCTCATGAATGGTCTTAACCCCTTCAAGCTCATATGGATTACTATGACTCATCCTAATATTAAAGTACGGGATGTAACAAAGCACTTGACTCCTCGGTGGCGAAGATTCAACATCGCCCCTATAAAAGCTAGGGGCGAACATATGTATTAAATGCCCAAGTGTCCGTTCGACCTCGGCTAGCTCGGCAAATTTTGTAAGCATCCTTATAAGTTTATAAACGTATGGCGCGAGTTGAGCTGGGCAAATGCCATAATAACGACAGAATTCCTCTGCCAGCGGAAGGAGAGGGAGAGTGTAGCCGACTTGGAAGGGGTAGGCATGGAAGGCGCAGTACCCAGGACGGTGGACCTGCACCGTATTCCACCCAGCCGGGATTAATTCAATGTGACTGGGAAGGCCGAACTTAGCCTTAAGATCTTCCAATTCCTTCACCGTCATCACTAACCGAGAGGCTCCAGGGTCAGTTATAGGTAATTTGGTGAAATTAGATCTAGAATCAGGGTTGCAGGAACATTCTCATCGTGAGGGGGAAACACCATTGCCAAAGGGATCAAATCACTTCCCTCACCAGACTCAAAAGGCATGTGAAATATATTTTGATAAAAGAAAGATAGGTATCAAACGATGAAGAACTAAGAACAATACAAATCACTGGACAGAGAAGAGGGATTTAAAAGCAAGAAAAGAGAAAGAGAGTAATGTAGGATTTCGAAACAACGGAAAACTTAAAACCTCAAAATTGCATCCAAATACCTCTATTTATAAGGGTCTTGGCACCAGGACCGAAAATAGCTCATAATTAAAGAGCACCGGAACCGAAGCGGTAGGTTCAATCAGAGGTCACACGCGAAACGAAGCAACGCATCAGGAATGTAAGCCCTAATGGCAAGGTTTTACGTAAGAAGTTTCAAGGTATCAGTAGTATATTGTAGGTCAATATTGCGGCAAATCATAATGGATGGACAAAAGTCACAAAGTATGAACTGAGATTAGGTCGTCATTCTTAAGATGAATAGTAATGAGGAAGCATTAAAGGACTTGGATTTATACAAATGGGATGAGCAACAAGAGTAAGCTGGAATCTGGTAGCAGACCTCCGCAACGATAAATCGAAGTAAGAATTATGGTATAGTATGGCCTACTTAGATGTAGTAAAGCTAATGACGCTGTATCATGTGTAATCTTCTTAAGCACTCATGATATTGGTGTTGGAGGTCCAGCACGTCTGGTATGTATTTTGGACATTCTTCAGGCATTGATACTTAGTATATTTGCAT
>NW_017675181.1:0-67067 GCF_001879085.1 Nicotiana attenuata | reverse complement strand
ACCTGTAGTGAGAGAATGTAGGGAGAAGTGAAGAAGAGTAGTGGAGGGTTGGGCTTGAGCCTTGGGGAATTTGGGAATGGAGAAGAGGTAAATTTTGAGAAGATTGGAGTTAGGGTTGGGAATTTGGGCGTTGGGGATTTTTTGGGGATGAAAAAGAGGGAAATAGTTAGGGGGGGGGGGGAGTAATAAACACTTAATACAATTAATATACAAAATAAAGAATAAGAAATAAAAAAATAAAAAAATAAAGCAAATGTTAAGTTAAACAGGCGGGACTAGCGCGGTACGAGCGCGGCCGCGCTAGTGAAACCAGTGTACTTGGCCATATGCGCGATCGCGCTTCTAGCGCAGTCATAGCGCGGTCGCGCTAGTGGTTGAGATGCTGAGGCAGAATGTTTGCCCATATGCGCGGCCTGTAGCGCGGGCGCGCTCCTGGGCTAAAAAAAATTCCACTTTTTCACCTGTTCTTTCCGCGTCCGATGGACTTATCACCTGCCCAAGCTCACCTGCAATTGTTAGTACTTACCAAAATCAAAATTTACAACTACTAACTATCATCGGGTTGCCTCCCTACCAGCGCCTTAGTTAATGTCGTGGCACGACAGTTACAACAAATCAATGGTTTGCCTCCCATGCAGCGCCTGATTTAATGTCGTGGCACGACACAGATAAGCGCATTTAAGGCTCGCTCGACCTCTGAGGTTCAGTCAGATGGATCACTGACACTTCCTTTGGTTCATCCATGCCTACATATGGTTTCAATCTCTGCCCATTGATTCTAAATGTATGAGATTCTTTCTGTGAGGCAATCTCTATGGCGCTTGAAGGGAATATTTCGACTACTCGAAATGGTCCAGACCATCGTTGCTTGAGTTTACCTGAAAATAGCCATAATCTTGAGTTATAAAGCAACACCATGTCTCCGGGCTTGAAATTTCTCTCAACAATGTTCTTGTCGTGCAACCTCTTCATTCTTTCCTTATATAACCTCGTGCTCTCGAAAGCAAGATACCGGAACTCGTCTAGCTCATGCAATTCTGTGACTCTAGTGGTTCCCGCAGCCTCAATGTCCAGATTTAGCTGTTTCATTACCCACCAAGCTCTATGTTCTAGTTCCACAGGCAAGTGGCAGGCCTTCCTGAACACCAACTTATATGGCGACACACCAATTGGTGTTCTAAAAGCAGTTCTGTAGGCCCAGAGTGCATCATCTAGCTTTTTCGCCCAATCAGTTCTTGTGGCGTTCACAGTCTTGGTCAGTACACTCTTTATCTCTCTATTTGACACTTCGACCTGTCCACAAGTCTGAGGATGATATGGTGTTGCCACCTTGTGGTGCACATCGTACTTTGCTTGCAATTTCTCGAAGGCACGATTGCAGAAAGGAGTGCCTCCATCAGTGATAATAGCTCTCGGGGTCCCAAACGGGTGAATATATTCTTCTTCAAAGACCCCACCACCAATCTTGCATCATTGGTGGGGAGTGCTACAGCTTCCACCCATTTGGACACGTAATCCACAGCAACAAGTATATACTTATTGCCAAAGGATCTGACGAAGGACCCATGAAGTCTATCCCCCATACATCGAACACTTCAACCTCTTGAATTGAGTTCATGGGCATCTCATGGCGACGGGAAATGTTACCGGTTCGCTGACATTCATCACAGCCCTTCACCCATTGATGTGCATCCTTAAACACTGTTGGCCCGTAGAACCCGGATTCTAGCACTTTTGCTGCCATCCTGACTCCTCCAAAATGCCCGTCATATGCCGATGCATGACATGCCTGCAAAACAGAAGATTCTTCTATCTCGGGGACACACCTCCGGATCATATTATCAACACATATTCTACACGGATAAGGTTCATCCCAGTAATATATGCGGCAGTCACGATAAAACTTTTTCTTTTGCACAGAGGAAAAGTCATAGGGAACTATACCGCTTGCTAGGTAATTTATAAAGTCTGCATACCATGGCACTTCCTCAAGGCTTGTGGCGAGTAGCTGCTCGTCTGGAAAGGTTTCCAGAATATCCTCTACCTGAACTGCTTTTTCAGCTCCTTCAAGTCGCGATAGATGATCAACGACTTAGTTTTCTGTGCCCTTACGGTCACGAATCTCCAGGTCGAACTCTTGTAGTAACAGCACCCGATGAATCAGGTGCGGTTTGGACTCCTTCTTCTCAATCAAGTACCTGAGAGCTGCATGATCAGTATATAAAATTACCTTAGAGCCGATCAAGTATGATCTGAACTTGTTGAATGCAAACACCACCGGCAGCATCTCCTTTTCAGTCACGGTGTAGTTCAGCTGAGCTCCACTCAACGTTCTACTGGCATACTAAATTGGGTGCATTAGCTTGTCTTTCCGCTGTCCCAGCACTGCCCCTACTGCATAGTCACTAGCGTCACACATGAGTTCGAATGGTTGCTCCCAGTCGGGGGCAACAATGATGGGTGACGTGACTAGCCTCTTTTTCAACTCCTCGAATGCTACCTTGCAATCATCAGAAAACAAGAAAGGGTGATCTTTTTCTAACCACTTATAGAGAGGGTTAGCAATTTTTGAGAAGTCTTTTATGAATCTCCGGTAGAAATCGGCATGCCCGAGGAAGCTCCTGATTGCCTTGACTGATGTGGGGGTGGCAGCTTTGCTATCACGTCAACTTTTGCACGATCCACTTCGATTCCCTTGCTTGATACCCGGTGTCCCAAGACTATGCCCTCTTGTACCATGAAATGGCACTTTTCCCAATTAAGTACCAGGTTAGTCTCAATGCATCTTTTCAACACTCGGGTCAGATTTGTAAGGCACTTGTCGAATGAGTTGCCCACCACTGAGAAATCATCCATGAACACCTCCATTATGTCTTCGACCATGTCAGTGAATATGGCCATCATGCACCTTTGGAATGTGGCGGGTGCATTGCATAGGCCAAAGGGCATCCTCCAAAAAGCATAAATTCCATATGGGCATGTGAAGGAGGTCTTCTCTCTGTCCTCTGGTACAATGGAGATTGATTGTACCCTGAGTACCCATCCAGAAAACAGAAGTGGGACCTCCCTGCTAGTCTGTCAAGCATCTGATCAATGAAGGGAAGTGGGAAGTGGTCTTTCCGGGTGGCCAGATTTAATTTTTTGTAGTCCATACAAATTCTCCAGCCTGTGACGGTTCTTGTAGAGATCAGCTCATTGTTATCATTTTTGACCACCGTCATACCACCCTTCTTAGGAACACATTGCACCGGGCTAACCCAGATGCTGTCAGAGATGGGGAAAATGATTCCCGCATCCAACCACTTAATCACCTCTTTCTTCACCACTTCCTTCATGTGCCTTCTTTGGTGCTCCCTGGAAGGTTGTGCCCCTCTTCCAATAGAATTCTATGCATGCAATATGCCGGGCTGATCCCCTTAATGTCTGCCATGGTCCATCCAATGGCAGTCTCGCACTCCTTGAGTACCTGCAAAAGCTGTTGTGCCTGCACATCTAACAAACTAGATGAGATAATAACAGGTAATGTGGAGTTAGGTCCTAGGAACTCATACTTGAGATGGGCGGGCAGTGTCTTCAACTCCAGCTTTGGTGGTTCTTCTATAGATGGCTTAGCTGGAGGAGTTTCTCTGTTTTCTAAATAAAAGGGCTCGAATTCAAGTGTTCTATCCCAAAACCCTCTGCCCTCTAAAGCCAGCACCCATTCGGCCAATTCTTCCCCATTCACCTCATCTAAATTTATAAGACAAGTAGCAAGAGGATCCTCAATAGTCAACGTCTCATCATCTGCTTCTACGATTACATCCACGACATTAATAAGAGAGTAATTGGCGAATTCACTTGGTCGCCTCATAGATTTCTGCACATTGAATGTTATCTCCTCATCGTTCAACCTCATCTTGAGCTCCCCAGTTTCACAATCAATGAGAGCTCGCCTTGTGGCCAAGAACGGCCTTCCCAAAATTATGGGAATTTATTCATCCACCTTGCAACCCAGAATCACAAAATATGCAGGGAACACAAATTTCCCTACCTGAATCAACACATCATCCAAGATACCAGACGGTCTTTTCACGGATCTGTCACCCAGCTGCAACAACATAGACGTGGGTCTAGCTCTTCCAATCCCCAACCTCTTATAGATTGCCAGGGGCATAAGATTTATGTTGGCCCCCAAATCACAAAGTGCCAAAGTTACCAATGGTGCAGGGAATTGTGAAACTCCCTGGGTCAGACAACATCTCAGCAACTGGTCTAGTTACCACAGCACTGTAGGTCTGAGTTAGAGTCACTGTAGCCAAGTCTTGGAAATTGAATTTTTGGGACATCAAGTCATTCATTATTTTTGCATAACCAGCATCTCCTTCAAAGCATCAATCAATGGAATATTTACCTGGATTTGTTTCAGCATCTCCAAAAATTTCTTGTATTGTTCCTCTTTCTAGTATTTGGCCAGCCTCTGTGGGAATGGTGCTGGAGGTCTCTTCATCCCAATGATTTGGGTTTTCTCTTTGTCAGACACCACCTCAACTACCGGTTCCTGGGCTGCCTCAGCTTCTTTCTCAGCCTCAATCTGTGTGTTGGGTTCTTCCAGGGCAGGCTGTAGTGTCACCTCTGTCAGTTTCGTTGAATCATCTAGCTCAATGGGCACTAGTACAAGTGTCTGAGCCTGTCTGCTTTCTCGAGCCCTCTCTTGCTCCAAGTCTAAGTCTCTGCCATTACGTAGACTCACTGCCATCAGCTGCTTCGGACCTTGATCTTTTGGATTTACCTGCGTGTCTGCAGGCAATGTCCCATGAGGACGATTATTCAAAGACATCAAAATCTGACCCATTTGCACTTCAATATTCTTTATAGCTGACTCATGTGCATCTACCCTTTCACTCATTTTTGCATTTGACCCAATAACCTGCTGCATCATTGCCTCGAGTCTAGCAAACCCATCTTCCTATCTTCCACCATACTGCTGCTGAGGAGGATGATAACCCTGCTACTGATTTCGATTGTTGTATCCCTGTGGCCTTTGGTAAGGCGCCATATTATTGTGAGGTCGCATACCTCCCATATTTCCATTGTTGAGTTGTGGATGGACTGGCCTATATGGTTAATTCTGTTGGCCCCAATTCTAACCACCCTGTCTCTGGCCCCCATAATTAGACACATAATTCATGTCCTCGGGGTAATGATGATGATCACTTTCTGCATTCCATTGGTTACCAATTGGCTGACTAATGCAAGATGTGCATAAGCCCCCATTGGTAGTATCTACAATGTGTACCTGCTGCTTCTGCCCTGACTGTTCCACCTTTTTGGTGAGTATACTCATCTGTATCATTAAGGTGACCATATTTTCAGCAAGAGTGTTGGATGGATCTAAGGGCACTGAATGAACTACTGGAGTGATAGGTGCATTCCTGGTTGTCCACCCCGAAATCTGTGCCATCTTGTCAAGCAGGACCTGGCTTTATCTCCATGTTTTGCTCTAGAATGCTCCACCAGCTGAAGCATCAACATTAGCCTTCACACCATCTGTCAGACCCATGTAAACTCGCTGCCCCAACATCTGCTCTGGAATACCATGGTGCGGACATATAACCAACATTCCTTTGAATCGTTCCCATGTTTCTTGCAGTGTCTCCATTGGTTTCTGTTTGAAGCTCAAAATTTCATCAATTTGCTGAGCAGTCTTGTTGGGTGGATGAAACTTATTCACAAATTGCTTGACTAACTCCTCCCAAGTAGTGATGGAGTTAATGGGGAGTGAGTTTAGCCAAGTCTGGGCAACTCCTGTCACTGAGAATGGAAACAACAACAGCTTTATTGCTTCCTGAGTTACGTTGGGCTGACTTTGAGTTTTGCAGATTGACAGGAAATTCTTCAAGTGCTGTTGAGGATCTTCAATGTATGACCTCAAAAATAGTCCCTTGTTTTGCAACAAGTGCAGCACGTTGTTTGTGATTTGAAAAGATTCGGCCTGTATCTGCGGGACTAATTTCGTTGTGGCCAAATTCTCAGCTGTGGGCTGTGCCCAGTCATATAGAGGAGCCTCTGGCACAAGAGGTGCCACTACCTGCATAGCCAGATCTACCAAATTATCCCCCATGTCTGGTTCGAGTTGTTCAGTTGATTGTTGTTGTTTGCTTTTCCGGTTGGCCCGGTTCAAGGCCTTGAATACTTTCTCGGGATCTGATAATGCTTCAAATACTTCACCAGCTCTCGATGAGTTTCTAGTCATGCACCTGTGCAACCAAGTCAACAAACGTTAAAATTTCAATGTATAGATTGAAAATAAAGAAAACTGACTACACTAAGAATCTTTGTATTTCTTTCAACTGTAATTGATAAAACCGTTAATTCCCCGGCAACGACGCCAAAATTTGATCACGCCCAACTATGCCTTATTAAAAGGACAAGCGGATGTTGTAAGTATAATCTGAGTATTTAGCCCAGAGTCGAATCCTCAGGGAATTAACCTACCAATTACTTTTGTTAGACTCACTAAATTCTTCGTAGTCAACTTTCCAAATATTTTTGAATAGCAATTGGTGATGTTTTAACTAACCATAACTGAAGAACGTTAAGTAAACTAACAGCTAGCTATGATTGAGTTGTAAGCAAATAAGAGAATGATCTAAGGTTCTGATTTTCCTTATTGGTGGAATCCCTTCCTGTTATGTTTCATATAGATTTGCATAATCGTCTCCATCGATCATGAGCACTCTTACTATCGTAAATCTCTCCCGAGTAATTACGATAATTTACTAGACGCACTCTCCCGAGTTACGCTAGCTGGCTTTTATTACAGCTCAATTTAGATCACACCCAAGGCTTCGTTATCTCTAATCCCGCCTTTAAACCCTCGATTATTGATCCCTCATATACTTTGGGAGTGGTGTTGTTCAACAATTATCTAAATATGCACTCTCTCCCGAGTAATACATACTAAATAGGCACAACTAATTGTGGATCCTATCAATTAACTACAACAAGAACGTAGTTGAACAAATAGAGATTAAACTGGGCAAACTATATTAACATAACACGAAGTTCATCCTTCAACAGGGTCCATCAAAAGTCAAAACCCTAGAGTAAATAATTAGCTACTCTTAACCGTATTCATTATAGCATCAAAATTCATCACAAATGATAAATACAAAAGGAAGAAAGATAGAACTCGATGTCGAATTATCCTCCTTGCCTCTTGCCTTCAACTCAATTGTAAAAACCTTGATAATGTCCCTTTGGGCGAGCTCGACCTCTTATAGATTAAGTGGAATTACCCCCGAACTTCCAAGTTTACCCCTGAAATTATGTACTCCGAACTGGACTAGCGCGGCCGCGCTCGTGCCCGCGCTAATGGCCGCGCATATAGCATAGTATTCTGTCTCGAGTTCCTGGGCTAGCGCGGTCGCGCTAGTGGGCGCGCTAAGCTGGGTCATCATTTTAGCTCTTCTTTGCTCTCTTCTTTCACAGTACTCAGCTCCGAGGGGCTTCCCTTGCTTCAATTTAGCTTCAAACACTGTCCTAAGTCCTCATAAGCGCAACTCGCTCCTGCAAAACATGAAATTCACAATTAGAGCCAATTAATCGTCATTTAACTATCCTAGAACAGTGAAGCATAGTCAAGTTGGGGCATAAACAGTCGCCAAACTACATGAATCTAGCCTATTATCAGAAATCAATATAGCCCTTGTGGAGATACAAAATTGGAACTTGCTTGCAGATGAGGTTGCATGTTAGACATGGACCTCAGCTATTTTAGCAGTGTCTATTATCTCACCAACACATCTCTCACCAGCACAAGTACGGAGTAATTCTTCCTATCGATATTTAGACAGATAGTAAGAAATTACCTAATATTTTATATATTTATTAAATTTGAACCCTAATTTTTCATAGTTTTCACCCACTTTTTTGACCCGTAAGTCACCTTTAGGTGCCTCAAACACTTTTCGTGTAGCCCATAAATATAATATGGTCTGCAGAAGTTATCACTAATCTCTCTTACGTGGTTAATGATGCAATTTAGGACCAAGGAGATTTTTTAGCTTTGTCTGCGACAAGAAAAAGAAAGCAGAACAAGACAATCAGAAAATAACCATTTCTTCACGACAGTAAGCAATGTGGGCGGCCTCCTTGAATGTGCCTTTTAGTTAGTCAGACAATTCCAGGACCAAAAAAGCATATCCATTGCATCAAACCTAGCTTGGTATTGAAACTATTCTTTTTTATGCTGAAACAAAAGGGCTTTAAATCATTTTCTGTCACAAATTGTTGGCTAACTTAACTATCTTTCCCCAATTCGACAAATTTATAAGGGAGCAGGGATAAGTTGGCTGTTTGGTCTATCTCTACTAGAAAACTGTCTAATACCGTTCGGAATTACCGACCAAAATCGGTCCAAAAACTGGAAAAATCGACCGATTTCCGACGACTTAATTAATCCGTCTAAATTAAGCTGGTCGGTAAAAAATAGCAACCAAAGTCGGTTGCAATTTCCAATCGATTTCGGTCGGTAAATTAATTTTCACAAACGACCCAAAAATTTACCCAAACGACCCAAAAAGAAAAAATCTGACGACCGGACTAGGACTTGAACCAGGGTCTATATTGTGGCAGGATACTATTCTACCACTATACTATTGGTACATTTTGGTTTAAGACTTTCTTTTAATTTATTTGTACTCTTTAATTGCATTTTCGCGCGAAAATAACTGACATATTTCAGTCTGTTTTATTAAAAATATAAAATTTGCGACCAAAGTCGGTCGGTTTTTTAAAATAACTGACTGAAATAACCGATCGATTTCGGTCGGTTTTTTGAATATTAATTTTATCGGTCGGTTTTTTGAATATTAATTTTAATTTATTTTATATGAAAAATCGACCGATTTCGGTCGGTTTCTTAAAAAATAATTTTTGCAGGATACTAAGATAGTTTCCCGTATTTTTACGAAAAAGAAAAAACCAACGAAGTCAGTGGGTTTCGTAAAATATAAAATAAAAACTAAAAAATTTTGAAAAATCGACCGACTTCGGTCGGTTGGCCGCGGTCGATTTTGGCCGAAATTCTAAGTAGTGTCTATGTAAGCTAATTCGGAATATTTACTTAAGTTTATGAATTGTGGACTAGAATAAACGGATTAATTAATATTTGACTATTAGCTCAACAACAGATTTCTATTTTTGAATAATAACCGATTTATCAATTATGTTTGTGATACTGATTGAATCTTAACTGAGATCATAGGAAGCATATAGGCCATATTGAACGGTTTTGGTCAAGAAAGCATTTTCTTAGCAAATAAGTGTTGGTTTACGTTCTTTATCATTGAATGAAAAAATTGTTGTTCGCTATTTTATTTTTAGTACTATACTTTCACATACTCCTGAAACGAAATGCAATAAGTAGTGATTTTAGAATTTTTAATATGGTAGATTACATCTTTAAAAAAACATATCCAGCAGCTGACATGGGATATGTCAAGGCGAGAAGTTTTATTTTGTGTCTCATACAATTTACACTAGTTGTATGAGGCTTCTTTTTGTCTCACAAATTTGTGGACCCTAATCTTACACTTCTAGGTCCACAGAAATGTGGGTCTACAAAACTGTGAGACAAAAAAATTGTCTCATACAACTAGTGTCAGTTGTATGAGACACAAAATAAATTTTTCCTGTAGAGACATGTAGTGCTTTTATCTCTCACTTTCTCTTTCATTGCCCTAGTCCTCTTACCATCTTTTTGCCTAAAAATTAGCTGTGCTGACAATCAAAAGTAGGCACAAAGCCAAACTTGCATGCCTTTATTAATTTATGTTTTGGTTTTTATTGGCTTTCTTTTATCTTGCTTTTTCTGTCAATGACTCATCATTTGTCTTATTGCAAGCTAATCACATCTCAGTCTAGGCAACAGTCCAATAATAAAGACAGCATGCAATACTAATTAATTCCTTGTCTTGTTTTTTTTTTCATTTCTTAGATCACTCACACTTGAGCAATTTATTACTCTATACCAAATAGTAATATAAGAATGATCATTGAGTAGATCTGCTAAGAAGCAGGGCAATCTACCAGAGATTCATATGCAATTATCAATTTTCCCTATTAGACAGGATTGCAAAGATTGATATGGGGATTTTTCCTTTTTGTTTTTTGATAAGTACGATGACTAAGATGTGATTATTTATAAGTATAAAGATTGAGATAGCATTTTTGTGGTTAGTAAATATGATCTCACTTACTATCAAGTATCAACATCCAATTAATCAATTACCTATATTTCAAACTAGTTGAGGTTGGCTATGTGATTCTTCTGAATCCATTTCTCTTTGTTCAAAGACATATCTTGTTTTGCGATAAACTTTCTAAGTCTCAAATATCATCAGCATTCAAATTCCAATAATTCAAATAAAAATACACAAATCTTCACTCAACTTTTGGTGTCTTTTTTTCAAAAGGAACATATAGTTGAAACTCTATTGTCATTGAGCTGTAAATTTACCCCAAAAAATGGTTTTACACTGGATATGTCCTATGTCAATTGGTAAAAATCTAACTCTTCTCTTGTCTACCGGAAAGAAAAAGAAGGTGAAAAATTAGTGGCAGCAAATGTAAGATTACAGGCTAAACAGGCCAAACAAAACAAATAGCCAAAACGTGCTCTGCCTAAGATCTGTTGAGAGAAAGAGAGAGAGAGAGGCGTCTAGAGGCAATTAATGTTAGTTAGCTAAGCAAGGATCATTTTTAGTATATTCGGTAGCGGAAAATTACATAAAATTTGTATATTTAATATATATTAACATACAAAAACGTATATATATATATATACAAAAAGCTATACTATATTTTTTCGGTTATTATTTTTAGACCGGGCATACAGTATCATTTTTCCTTTCCTAAAATTACACAATTCGGACATAGCACATCTTTAACTAGAGGTTTTAAGTTCAAGTAAAATGAATTTTTTTTTTTTGATAAAAAGTGATTTTCCTCTTTAGTACACCTACTCGGTGTGAATTTAGATTAATGGAATTCAGTGAATTCGAATACCAAATACAAAAGGAAGAAAAAAAAAACAGAAAAACTGATGCAAATGGAGACACAGTCCGGTAATACTATTGTCTTAGTATCGAATCATGTCTCAACAATTACTGCTAGTTCTTCCTGTATGTTTGTGTATGAAAATAAGAAAGAGAAGAAAACAGATATGTCACTAAGCTTCTGCATTTGGGTTGATTTCTTATCAAGTTGGGACGAAATTTGTTATTACAAGGCATTTCCGGTACTAAAAACATTAGCAGTAACTAGAAAGTATAGCTTCTGGTTTTTGGGGAGTCAGCAATTTGAAGAGTCTGTTCGATGAGTTTACGAGCTTTCTTGCTCCTAATCTCTACTCTCATGCTTTCACTCTTCTCAATCTTATCGTAAGATTCCTTCATTTTCAGAGACCTCCTCAATTTTGTCTTCAAGTTCACCATTAATCTCTCAAATCCCATCATCTCCACTCTCTATTTCTTCTCAATTTTAATAGCCTGCAAAATGAAAAACCTATAATTATCAATCCCAGAAAGACTCAAAGATTAAACACAGAAAAGACAAGAAAAACAAAGAGAAAGAAGTATACCAAGAAAGTAAAGCAAAAGCATAAAAGGGTGACTGTTTCTTGTTGGAAAGAGGAGTAAGGCTAAAAGGAACTTGAGTGATGGTAGTAAGCACGGAATATAAACAAGAGGCTGCTTATATAGTGTGGTTCTAACAAATAAATGAGGATTTCCATAATTTTATACTACTACTCTCTCCGGTCCACAATAAGTGACGAATTTTTTTTTTTGGTCTAAAATAAGTGTCCATTTATATAATCAAGAAAAAATTCAACATTTTTTTTCCAAAATTACCCTTATGTACGTATCCCTAAAAGTCTTTTACTCCTCATATTAACTATGCTGCAACATTTAATTAAAGGAAGTTTAGTCATACTAACTATTTTTATCTAGAATTTAATATTTTTTTAATGGGTATGCCCAAAGCAAATTGATCAGCACCAGATGGAGTAGTATTTAGTTACAAGTAAGGAAGGAAGAAATGTAGGGTGGGGGGTTAATTGGTTTTAGTTGACGTTTGGAGAAAAGTCAAGTGAGGGAGATAATGTGAATGAATAACGGTTGGATATCATGCAATGAAGGCTTTTTAACAGGTTTTAAATGGACCACGCATTTCAGTTATATTTGGGGTAAGAAAACGACGTTGACTCCTCTCTTGGATGAATTCTATAAAAAGTTTAAATCTAGTAAAAATAATTTATTACTTTGGGAAATAAAAAAAAAAGTGGAAGAAAGGAGACGGTGAGAATTGAACTCACACTATGTGAGAGAGTCTCAATGTTATTGTATACTTCCTCCGGTTTACTTTAAGTTATTTTGGCTTTTTTTGTTGTTCCACAATATTTGAGTTTTTTCAGATATCAAAAAGAAATTAATTTCTTCTTTTCAAAGTTGCCCTTGGAGTAAAGAGCCTAAGAGTAGTTATATTTCCAACGAGCAAATTAAGGTTAATATGGTCAATTTCATTATTAATTAATGCTGAAAGGTAAATTCCTTAATATGTGTGAAAAGAGCCAAAAAAATCACTTAAAGTGACCGGAGGGAGTAACTTGGTGGTAAAATATATAACTTTTTCTTTTTTCAATATTTTGGTTAGGATATAAGTGTAGTAATTAAAAAAAAAAGTAACAAAGAAGGAGAGGCGGTACAATAGGTGAAATTTGAACTTACTATAGCAATGCATAGTGAAATTGCAAATCTTGACCATAGTAAATTATTTTTGTTTGCTTTGGCTAAGCATCTTCCTTGGATTATTCTTTCTTTTTAATTTTTAATGACGAAATTAACTATCTAACAGATTTTGGCATTTTCCATATAGTCCCGGAGTATCCTTGTATTACTATGCTAATGTGGACTGCTCATTTTGCCATCATTTCAACTAGCATTAAAAACTTAGGATTCTGAATTGCTGTAGGAGCTTGTGATTGTTTACTGTCTTGCTAATAGAAAATTATTTATTCCGTCAAATATTTTTTATTGAAAAGAACAGAGTTCTTACAATAGCAAATACTTGACAGAAATATCCCAACTCATTATTGATTTAACTAATTTTAACTTATCCAAATGTAGTTCAATTTGTCCATTTGACACCCCTACTATGGGACTTGGGCATGGGATTGCCTATCCAGAATTGCGGACGCCGAACAGTGTTAATATACTCGATTTTACAAAGTAGTGGCAGCATTATGGGTAGAGATTATTAGGTTGAGTTTAAGAGCTATGGGCTATTGTTGGAATCTCGAGACTACCTACTTTCCAGAAATTTCAATCACCTTTATTTAGCCAAGCTTCTAAAATTAGCTTATTTTAAAAAGTATTTTTTTCAAAAGTGCAGTTCAAAAAAGTACGTACTATTTTTTGTGAGAAATTGGCTACTTAATTTGAAAAATATTTTTAAGCACTAATTAGTGTTTAATTATATTTTTAAAAAGTACTTCTAAATATATCTTTTTCAAAAGTACTTTTCAAAAAATAATTTTGGAAAGAAACTACTTTTTGCCGACTCAAAAGCATTTTTCTAAGCTTTTGGTCAATCGCCTTAATTTTGAAAAAACCCACATTTGACCAATAAAAAGTACTTTTGGTACAAAAAAAACTTAGCCAAACATACTATAATTATCATCTATTCATACTTTTTCTGAACAATGACATACAGTTTATGTTGAAGTATTACAGTCTTTACATTCAATGATAGACTAGTGGAACTGTTTTTTTATTTTTTGTGCAAAAGATGGCACAAGAGAACTTCTAGAAAGGCAACACCCACACTGTTGTTTCTGAAATATTCGACTGCTACCACCCTATCACAATCACTTAAAAATCAACCCATTTTCTTCGTTATTTCTTTTCAGAAGAGTATTGAGTGTTTAACCTCGTCATTCTTAATTTGACTTCATGTGGTTATAAAACTGTGCTCTTATTTAGATAGCGATAGTTGATTAATTTCTCAAACACCTTAAAAAAGTAATTCTTTTTATATTAGAATACGGCACTAGAATTCTTGACAAGTACAGTAGAGATTCTATAAGACATGAAGAAAAATACAAAAGGAAGAAAAAGAATGAATGGGTGAAGGTACTTAATATCATAGATGGAGGCAATCGGCTTGGCTTTCTCACCATAAATTTGCCTATGTCGAGTCCTCTTTACGACAATTGATTGATTGAGCAGACGTATATTCACCAAAAGTGGACCAGAGCCCAGAAGCCTCTTTAATAAAACAAACATTTTTTGTGTGACTATTCCTTCATTTATTCACCAATTATTTGAAAAGCTGTCGTGGAGAGTGTTCACTATTGTCTCAGTTATGTATTGCTTATGGGGTTATAGTGTTGATTGGTTAGACGCAAAGGACAGTTACCCATATGGAATTTGGAAGAAGGGAGAAGATATTAACTTATGGGGTTGTAGAGTTGACAGGGTTTTTTAACTTCTTTTTTTGAAAGGTAAAAACGGAGATTATATTACTAAACAAAACGATTACATAGTCAATACATACTTATATGTACCATATTATTTCTAATTTAAAACCTTCACAAAATGCCTTCCAAAACAGCCCCATACGTCTAGTACCTTAATTTTTATTGTCAATCACTTGTTTTTCATATTTTCTTCTTCAATAAACTTAATTAACACCTAGGAAAGCTTAACAACAGCAGCCACAACATTATCAAATTATTTCTCATAATTTTCAGCCACCACAAACCGTATTTTTAACCACAAAATAGTCTAACCAAAAAGACAACCGTATCCCATGTTCCTTCAAGCGCTTCTTATGGGTTTTCACTCAAAGAACATAACAAACACAAGATTAACCTTAGGAACAATCAAGAATATGTTATAAATACCTTGGACAGCATCTACAACTCAAAACCCCATCCCAAATTATCTCACAATAGCCCTCAATCACACCACAATATCATAGAAGTATTCTCTTGTAGTCTTTAACACCTTTGATGAGGATTTGAGTTGATTTCTCTTGAGTTTAGTTCTTGGAACCTTGGACAAGTTCTTTGAGAGTTTGGAGTGTTTTACAATAATTGATCTCTGGATATTGACGAAATATAATGGATAAAAATAATTTATAAGCCCACCGCCTCAATTCTACAAGCAGATGGGTATGCTGCCTGCTTGGCAGCTTGAGCGGTACCACTTCAGACACTTGTATCTCTCTACTCCGATATCATATTGACAAACGGTTTGCAGCTTTGGAAACTAGACACATAGAGATTTAATTCAATATAAAGATCTCCATGTAACTCTCAAAATATTGGGAGAAAACTGCGTCGCAACTTGGCCTGAGACCTGCCTGTTTCTCCGAAGTGCGGCAACGTGACTTGGTGACCCTTACTTTAAAAACCCATATTTCTCTACCCCGATGTCGTATGTATAAATGGTTTGGACCGTTGGAAACCAGGTTAGAAGACCTTCATTTTTTATGATATCCTTAAATGACATCATAAAGCTTACGAATTTAATTTCTCAAAACGGTTTTTTACAAGGCAAATCTTAACTCGATTTTTCCGTAAGTTAAATCCAATTTTTTTCAAACTTTATATTTTATGTCCAAACATCATATATAGTCATATTATTACTTTACACTCATTCAATCATGATTAACAAGTCTCATATTCATTATACGTCACCTTAGAACGCACAGGGTGTAACACCAAACTTGTCGACTTTCGACAAAACTTATCTTCTTCAATTCGTTTAGCTTCTAAGCCTTCCAACCATCTTGGTACTTGTTATTCATGATCTTAAATATTATTAACGTCCACGGTAACATGATTAACTTACTTTATAAATTTTTTTCAAAGATGATTTCATTTCTGAGCTTACATCAATTGACTTACGACGTACTTTTAAGTACGAAAACATGGGGTGTAACATCATTCCCCCCTTTGGAACTATCGTCCTCGAATGTTGACTGATGCGCTTATCAGTCTCATACCCCATAGCTCTTTCGAATATATAAATATTTTCCTTGCCATCTAGCCAACTTTGTGAACAAATCTAAAGGCCAGGGCATTCCTCCTTTAGGCCTCTTTCTCACACCACGACTTGTAGTCGGAATCCTTCATCATGCAGCCTGTACCTTTTTCCTTGTATGTGCGCGCGCCTATACGACTCTTCCCTCCAAATTTTTCCTCAAGTTTTTACCCAATCTCTTGGCTTCACCTTGTAAACATATACAGAGCTTGACAAGATGTCCCTCTGGGCATCTATAGGTATACTGAAGTTCTTCGATCGGTACTTTGATGAACCTACAAATATTTCTATACCTTACTTCATGGACCCAGTTATCCATCCATATGACTTTACCGCATCTAGGTAGGTCATACTGTAATTACTGAGGCCTGTCACAAAACTCCGGGTTATTCTCGTTGCTTATCCTATATGCATAATATCTAAGTCCTTTAATGCTTCCTCATTGCTGTTCATCTTAAGAACGACGACCTAATCTCATATTATACTTTGTGACCTTTGTCCATTCATTGTTGATTCACCTCCATATTGACCTACAATTTACCACAGATAACTTGAAACTTCTTACGTAATCACTATGGCCCATGTTGCATCGAGGAACATCTGGAGTAATTTCCATAATCGTTTTTCATAGCATCCCAATGTGATTCACCTTACGTGGGTGTGTCAATCCTGTACGATTCATGAAATCTCCCCTTTTTCCCAAATAATTACTCAATCAAAGGCCCAAACATCATCCCTTATTTATCACAACTACATCCTCATTTTATTATCGGGGCAGCATTCCATCTCTTCTACATGCTACTAGTCTTAGACTCTTTTGAGTTCTTTCAGGCTATACTGAGCTTTCTATAACTTATAGAAACCATCAGCTCTTTTGTTTTCCTGGGCTTAATTCTAAGGACTTATCCATTTCTCGTCACCTTCTTACTCACCCTTTCTTCTCCTTACTCATGTCTTCCTAAAACCTATCGCTTCACCATACTTTAGCTTGCGACCTATACATGCCTATTTATACTACTCGCAACCTTCCTTCATCTTGCTTGCACCATAGATTTCCTTGCGTTATTCTGGATCATCAAGCGAGATATCACCTCGTATCTAACTCTTCTTTACTCTCTTAATCAGGCTTCCCGATACCTAGAACCCATAGGCCGGAAGGCATGCCACCGCTATCTTTCCTGGATACTGAATCCCAACGCTTCTATCCTTCTATCAGAAGTAAGGACTATTCACAACCTTCTGCACTTGAGTGTCTCTCACGTTGTTCACCTTTACCTTACTTGCTTTAAAATCTCGCATCACGTCTTCTATCCCTTTCATAACTTCCCTTCTACATAGGTATGATTAACATCCACAACTTGAAGCTCTATTGTAATACTTACCCCCTGGTGCAGACACAATCCGGTGGGAGCTTCATACTAACTTCTTATGAGGCTGGTACTCTTCTAACTGGCTTTCTCGTAGAGCCGTTATATAATATGGTTGTCGTTCTATCTCTCTTGTACCCCTGATATTAAGGGTGATCCTGCAATGTTCTCAATTGCGATTTATATAATTTTCTGGGTCCAATAATCAGACTCCTGATTTACTTGGTTGATGTAACTCTTTAGTTTCCTCTTCCTTCTAATCAGCATTTATGTAGGCTTAAGCCATCTTCCGGTCTGCGGCCCTATAACGACCCGACCGGTTGTTTTGAGCTTTTGCATTTTGCTCGCCAGTTTTCGGGCAGGACTAGCCTCGTGTGATGTATTATGACTATGTAAATCGTCGGTTTTGATTTTCAGGATAATCGAAATAGATTTAGAAGAACAATTCTCAATTTGAAGCTTTAAGTTTGAAAGGTTTGACCAAGTTTTGACTTTTTAGTATTCGATCTCGGATTTGGATTTCTATGATTTGGTTAGCTCCATTAGGTGATTTTTGACTTGGGAGTGCGTCCGGAATGTATGTTGGAGGTCCGTGGTAGATTTAGGCTCGAATTGGCGAAATTAAAAATTTGGCGTTTTCCGGTCGGCAGTGGAAATTTTGATATCGGGGTCGGAATGGAATTACGAAAATTGGAGTAGGTTTGTTGTGTCATTTATGATGTGTGTGTAAAATTTTAGGTCATTCTGACGAGGTTTGATAGACTTTTTGATCGAATTCGGAATTCGGAAGTTTTGGAATTCTTAGGCTTGAATCCGAGGGTGATTCGATGTTTTGATGTTGTTTTGAGCATTTCGAAGGTTGAAACAAGTTTGAATGATGTTATGGGGTGTGTTGGCATGTTTGGTCGGGGTCCCATGAGGCTCGGATAAGTTTTGGAAGATTTTGGCATTTGGAGCATAAGCATGTAATGATCCAAAGGTCCATTTTTAGTTCTAGAGATCGAAATTTGATTTCGAGACTTCCGGAATTTTGATAATGAATTATAGGAGTGATCTGGAAAGTTTGGTCTAATTTCATCAAGTCGTTATTGGGTTTTTGACGCGAATCATGAGTTAATTGTTTAACGAGCGAAATAGGTATCGCACTGAGCAAATGAGCTCCGAATTGAGTTTCGATTGAAGGACTATGTTTGTATTATTATTATTTTTGACTCATAGGAACAAGAATCATCGAATTCCGAGTTCGTATGATGGAGTTAGAGCCTTTTTAGTGAAATTAAAGACTGCTGGTGCATCAGATCTGGTGTGCACCTTTAGCGACCAGATTGGACCACTTTTAGCGACGGGAATTAGCTTTTAGCGACCAGAATCGGGTTTATTACTGCTGTTCTGTTTTTTTAGCTCATTTTGACGTTTTTATTGGTGAAAGAACACGGCTTGGGGCGATTTTTGAGCAAGAAATCATGGAAAATCTTGAGGTAAGTCACTTGTGATCATTTCTACTCCATAATACATAATCCGACTAGATTACATGTTTTTGAGGTGTAAATTGGGTATTTGGACCTAGGGATTTCAAAATAAGATTTGAAGATTTGGAGGCCGAATTGTTATCGGAATTTAGTAATTTTGGTATGGTTGGACTCGTGGTTGAATGAGTTGTCGGATTTTGTGAGTTTCGTCGGATTCCGAAGCGTGGGCCCGGGGCCGGGTTTGAGCCAAATTCAGGATTTCTGGTGTAATTTGATAATTTTCATAGGGAATTCATTCCTTTAGCATATATTGATGATTATATACTGATTTTGGTTAGATTCGGAGCATTTGGAGGCCGAGTCGAGCGGCGAGGGCATTGCGGAGTAGAATTTCATCCGGATTGAGGTAAGTAATGATTGTAAATGTTGTCCTGAGGGTATGAAACCCCGTATTTCACATCGTTGTGCTACTTTGAGGTGACACACACACTAGATGACGAGCGTGGGGTCGTGCACCGTTGGGGATTGTGACTTGGTCCATCCCGCACGACTATTAAGTCATATTTTGGAAAATATTATTGTGTTTGGCGCTAAATGCTGTGTCTGGGCCTTGTGCTGATTTTGGACCCTTAGGGGCTTTTACTACTGTTTTTACTCACTGTTTTTGGTTTAATGTTTACACTCAGTCATGCTATGTTCTTACTGCTTTCATAACTCGGTTTTATTCACTCCTTTTGATTTCATAAATGATTTTGAGCTGAGTACTTGTTTTTACTGTCAGCCCGAGGGGCTTGAGTGAGATCTGACTGAGTGAGGCCGAGGGCCTGTGTTGTGAGGATATCATGGGATTGGGCTGCGCGTCGCAGCATGTGGTACTGATTTGTGATATATGAGAGGCCGAGGGCCTGATTTATTATGCCACGAGGTGGCTTGTGATTGATATGCGGTCGAGAGCCTGTTTGATTATGCCACGAGATGTCTTGTTATTGCGCTTGGGCCGTAAGGGGCCCCTCCCGGAGTCTGTACACCCCCAGTGAGCGCGGGTACCCAGTGTGAGTGATGTGATGTAGCCTGAGGGGCTGCTGTTGTTTCATATTGTTGCCCTAGGGGCCGTTCTTGATCCATGTTTTGCCCGAGGGGCGGTTCTTGATTTATGTTATGCCCGAGGGGGTGATTACGAGTGATTGTGAGGTAGCCCGAGGGGCTGGTTCTGTTGATATTGTGCCCGAGGGGCGGTTTATGGTACATGTTTTGCCCAAGGGGATGTTTACGTTTCTATCATTTTTTTACTCACTATTTTTCTCAGTCGTTTGAAACTATTGGAAGATGTTTTAAAAGGAAAGGGTTTTTAGTGAAACTGAGTTTGATTTACGAAATAAATAATTTCTGTACTGTTGTGGAAATGTACTGTATTTGCTGTAGCGTTATGACGTGGCTTACGTGTTTTCTTACTGCTCAGCTTTCATTTACTTTTATTACTTACTGAGTTGGCGTACTCACATTACTCCCTGCACCTTGTGTGCAGATTTAGGTATTTCTGAACCCGGTAGCGGGTGTTGATTGCTCAGTGGTAGAGTCATTGGAGTTAGCAAGGTAGCTGCCCGACGTTCGTAGCCCTGCTCTTCTCCCTCTTGTCTTTCTTAGATTGTTTTTAGTATATATTTAGGCTCTTCGTTGTATTCAGACCTTAGTAAATGCTCGTGACTTGTGACACCCCGATGTCGGGCTTGTGTATTTGTTCCGCACTATTCATATAGACTTACATTATGAGATAGCTGATTAATTAAAGGCTTAAAAATGATTGTTATTGATTAAATGGTTAATTCGGGAGCTGTGTCGGCTGGCCTAGTTTCACGATAGGCGCCATCACGATCGGGTCGGTTTTAGGGTCGTGACAAGTTGGTATCAGAGCCTAGGTTACATAGGTCTCACGAGTCATGGGCAGGTTTAGTAGAGTCTCGCGGATCGGTACGGAGACGTCTGTACTTATCCTCGGGAGGCTACAAAACCTTTAGGAAATCCTACATTCTTGAATTCTTATCGTGCGACATTGATTCAGCTTGAAATGTAACTCTTTGAACTCCTTCCACGTGTTAGTATGCGCACATGAACGCTCGGTATCAGCTGTGCATTGACGACTTGTGATTCCCTGAATGAGAGGCGAGATATGATTTCTGTGTGTTGATGTTGGGCCAATCTGGAGGACTTAGGGCCGGGCTTTGCCTATAGCTTGAGCACTGAGGCATTGATAGTGTGAGCATGTGCTTTTGGATTTTTATGTTCGGTAGTGTCCCTATTAGTGGAAGTGATGACTGGATGGCTATGTGATGAGCATGATGTGACTGCGAGATGTGTTCATATGATTTGGATGTGACGAGAAGGGTCTGCTTGAGGGTACGAAGAACGATTTGGTGCTTGATTTCATCTTGGTTTGATATGTAGCCCCGAGTTATGGGTGTGTTGAAGGATCTTTTCGTGTTTTCTAGTTGTGGAATGAAGTAAACTCCACGTCGTGGGGTAAGTTCAGATTTAGGAAGGGTAAGTGATCGAGTAATAGTATTATTATGGGGGAGTATGAAGAGATGTTAGTTTGAGGCAAAGCAGGTGGGTTATCTCCTGGGGAGTGTTCTGAAGTTTGTGTGATCCTTTTTGCTGCTTGTTGGAAGACCTCTTGTACCAATGAAATATATGTGTTTCAATTTGAATTTGGATCGCTTAAAAGAGTGGGCTTAACTATTACGAGGGTGAATGCGAGATCTGCAGAAGATTTGAACTACTAGATGGTTTGTGTTACACGAGCTTATGAAGGATTTAGTTTAATCTCACCACGGTATTATGGCAGTAATAGAGTATATGCATTATGAGTTATTGTGTGTTTTGATCTATGGCTTTGAGCCAAGTGGGGGAGTCTACTATTGATTAGTTGATTGCACGGTTATGTGCTATGTTGGTTCCAGTTTGAGGCGTGCTGGTGAATTAGTTATGGCATACGGAGGTTGAGACCGAGGATGGCTCGAGTAAAGGAAATTTCAATAAAGGTTATGTTATGCTTTATGGGTGTATGAGAATTACGGAATGACTTGAGTTGTTATTAGTAAAGGATGTACGGTGCATAGAACAGGAAGTTGCTTGGTTGCATTAAGGTGAGGTTACATTCTGCGGTGTTGCAGTGCTATTGGAGCACAGGTCGTCTGGTCCGTTTGATCGGTCTAATTGCGCTTTGAGTAGAGTGGATGACTCTCGAGAATGGTTCTAATAGGTTCAAGATTTTACATGTAATAATTGGTGATTTTCAGGTTGTATATTTGGCTAGAAACTGAGGTTTGCATTGGAGGATGTCAAGACTCGTGGTATTTCTATATCATTATGGATTCTACACATCACTATCTGCAAGGTGAAGGTAATGGCTTTAGATTCGCAGGAAATCTCTTCAGGGAAAGTATTTCGAATGTGGTTCTTTTGGGGATATTTGAGAGAGTAGTCAGCGGCTTATGAACCGTAGGATGGTGTGGCTTTATGCTTGGGTCTCGTGTGGCGAGTCTGGGTCGAGGATTATGGTGTTATAGCGAGAAAAAGTATCAAGTTGAATGTAAATCAGAAGGAACTTGGATAGATGGGATAGCTTGGTAGTAGGCCGGGTCGGCATGGTAAGGATATGATTTTTTCTTTGGGTGCTTACGAGGTAATAAGTTTCTACAGGTGTTTGCGGCAATGCTCTTGGGTTTTAGTGGCCTGCGTAGCTTGATTGAGTTTGAAGGATTCAGTCTTGACGGTTTAGTTTTATGCAAATGGAATTCGGAGAGTTCTTGATGGTTTCTACCACGGTTAGAGATGTATATTTTCTACGAGCGTGAGGAGCATGGGATGTATAGTGATTTTCTTCTAGATGGGATCACTGGAAAGATCTTGGCTAGTTGAGTACGTAGTTGCTTGTGGCTCGAAATGGATATGAAGTTCTCATGTTTATCCTAGGATGGTATGGTATATGCAGTATGCTGTGTAGGATTGAGATTTGCATGTGTAAGGTCACGGTTCAGTTTTGAAAGGAAGTTCACAAATTCTTAGGTAGCATGGACAGTTTTAGATGACTAGATAAATGAGATCACTGATTTGTGTGGCTTGATGAGGGTATAGATTTTATTATGGGCGATGTGTTTGAGTTGAGGATACTTCATTAGTATTGCGGCACTCTCTTATTGGATCGACTGCTGATATTCAAGTTTGCTTGGTGGCATAGAAGAATCATAGGAGTACCTCTCGTGGAATGATTGGGTATTAGAGGTGTGTTGTATATTCTGATGGTGGAGTTGGGATCGGATATGGTGATTCGTGTGCTTTATGGACTTGGAGACTGGCAGTTCTCATAAACAGGTTATTTTGTGGTTGTGGACTGTAAAGATGTGGGCAAAGCGAGTCAGATGTTGTACGTGCCATGATTCAGTCATTGTGAACTTTCGGAAAGTTATTCATCTATTGTGGGTGACCAGAGTTGACAAGGGGTTCATTGCTAGGCCAATATGGATGAGTGTTCTACATCGAGTCGGCTTGGTTGGCTCCGAGTTGTATTGTTGAGGGATGTGTTGATTCGATTGTTATTGAGCTTATTAGTGATCTGGGGAGATCTATGAGTTACCTTTCTGTGTTGCGAGACGTTAGGATTTGTTGGTTATAGGCACATGTGGTTCGGTTTTAATGGGGTCTCTCAGTGGAATTCGAGCGGGAAGAGAATTGGGTATTGCTCGGTGGATGGCGTATCGGTTGTGTCCTTTCGGGTTTGTGTGATTTTATGTTATTTGCATCGCCGTGGTTATGATGATTTTCTTTTGGTACTAGACATTAAATTGCGCGTGGTTGTTGATTCTGAGCATAGCGACTCGAGGTGTTTCATGTGGACCAGTGTTTGGATTGGATCGCGCATTGCAGCAAAGTTATGTGGAGGTATGATCCTTCGGGTTAGATTCATGTATTCTGGTTCTACGATGTGTGATGGGCTCTCAGCATTATGTGGTGGTGGTACTGGTGAGCTTACGGTACAGCTCTCTCATTTGAGTCATTTTTCATGATTTGAGTATGTTCGGATTGTTACTTATTGGTGCGCGGATTGCACGAGTTGTGGCTTTAGATTGTATTGATGTGTCATTTCACCGGAGTAGTTGTGTTGGATAAGATGAGATCGTTGGGATCTAGAATGAATACAAACGGCTTTGGTTTCAGCGTGTTGGAAGGATAATATCGATGTTCGGCTCAGAAATTTGTTATGGTCCTTGCCAAAGGAGAAGTGGCTTCATGAATGGTTGATCTGAGGAATGGTTATGACTTTCTACGTGTTTCATTTATCATTGGCAGTATACGAAAGTGTTGGAATGAGGCTTTATTTGATAAGAGGTTTATTATCGATAGTCGGTTGTTCTGAGCAACTGCTGTGATCAGAAGTTATCGCTATGAGAGTTTGAGCTATGTGGTATATCATGTAATTGCATATGAGGCTGCAGGTATGGTTTGTTACAGCTGGTTCGGGCTTATTCAGAGTATAAATGTGAGATTCTGATCTTGTAGATGATTTCAGAAGTGGAAATGTGGTTCTAAGGTTTATGGGCTAGGTTGGATTGCAAAATTTCAGATACATTGTATTATCAGACCTATATGAGATAGGGTGACCTGGGATCACCCCCGGGTATGTGCATGGTAAGGTTACACAGCGATTTGATGGGTTTCGGAACAACTCTGGGCACGTTCGAGGACGAACGTATGTTTAAGTGAGGGAGGATGTAACGACCCGACCTGTCGTTTTGAGCTTTTGCATTTCGCTCGCCAGTTTTCTGGCATGACTAGCCCCGTGTGATGTATTATGACTATATAAATCGTCGGTTTTGGTTTTCAGGATAATCGGAATAGATTTGGAAGAACAATTCTCAGTTTGAAGCTTTATGTTTGAAAGGTTTGACCAAGTTTTGACTTTTAAGTATTCGATGTCGGATTTGGATTTCTATGATTTGTTTAGCTCCGTTAGGTGATTTTGGACATGGGAGCGCGTCCGGAATGTATTTTGGAGGTCCGTGGTATATTTAGGCTCGAATTGGCGAAATTGGAAATTTGGCATTTTCTGGTCGGCAGTGGAAATTTTGATATCGGGGTCGGAATGGAATTCGGAAAATTGGAGTAGGTCCGTTGTGTCATTTGTGATGTATGTGCAAAATTTCAGGTCATTCGGACGAGGTTTGATAGGCTTTCTGATCGAATTCGGAATTCGGAAGTTTTGGAATTCTTAGGCTTGAATCCGAGGGTGATTCGATGTTTTGATGTTGTTTTGAGCGTTCCGAAGGTTGAAACAAGTTTGAATGATGTTATGGGGTGTGTTGGCATGTTTGGACGGGGTCCCATGAGGCTCGGATAAGTTTTGGAAGAGTTTTTGGAAGATTTTGGCGTTTGGAGCATAAGCATGTAATGATCCACAGGTCCATTTTTTGTTCTTGAGATCGAAATTTGATTTCGAGACTTCCGAAATTTTGATAATGAATTATAGGAGTGATCTGGAAAGTTTGGTCTAATTTCATCAAGTCGCTATTGGGTTTTTGACGCGAATCATGAGTTAATTGTTTAACGAGCGAAATGGGTATCGCACTGAGCAAATGAGCTCCGAATTGAGTTTCGATTGAATGACTATGTTCATATTATTATTTGTGACTCTTAGGAACAAGAATCACCGAATTCTGAGTTCGTATGATGGAGTTAGAGCGTTTTTAGTGAAATTAAAGACTGCTGGTGCATCAGATCTGGTGTGCACCTTTAGCGACCAGATTAGACCACTTTTAGCGACCAGAATCGGGTTTATTACTGCTGTTATGTTTTTTAGCTCATTTTGACGTTTTTTGGGTGAAAGAACACGGCTTGGGGCGATTTTTGAGCAAGAAATCATGGGAAATCTTGAGGTAAGTCACTTGTGATCATTTCTACTCCATAATATTGAATTATCATCGAATAATCCGACTACATTACATGTTTTTGAGGTGTAAAGTGGGGATTTGGACCTAGGGATTTGAAAATAAGATTTGAAGATTTGGAGGCCGAATTGTTATCGGAATTTAGTAATTTTGGTATGGTTGGACTCGTGGTTGAATGGGTTGTTGGATTTTGTGAGTTTCGTCGGATTCCGAAGCGTGGGCCCGGGGCCGGGTTTAAGCCAAATTCGGGATTTTTGGTCTAATTTGATAATTTTCATAGGGAATTCATTCCTTTAGCGTATATTGATGATTATATACTGATTTTGGTTAGATTCAGAGCATCTGGAGGCCGAGTCGAGCGGCGAGGGCATTGCGGAGTAGAGTTTTATCCGGATTGAGGTAAGTAATGATTGTAAATGTTGTCCTGAGGGTATGAAACCCCGTATTTCACATCGCTGTGCTACTTTGAGGTGACACACACGCTAGATGACGAGCGTGGGGTCGTGCGCCGTTGGGGATTGTGACTTGGTCCATCCCGTACGACTACTAAGTCTCGTATTTTACTTGAAAACTAGTTGATATTGTTATATTTTGGAAAATATTATTGTGTTTGGCGCTAAATGCTGTGTCTGGGCCTTGTGCTGATTTTGGACCCTTAGGGGCTTTTACTACTGTTTTTACTCACTGTTTTGGTTTAATGTTTACACTCAGTCATGCTATGTTCTTACTGCTTTCATAACTCGGTTTTATTCACTCCTTTTGATTTCATAAATGATTTTGAGCTGAGTACTTGTTTTTACTGTCAGCCCGAGGGGCTTGAGTGAGATCTGACTGAGTGAGGCCGAGGGCCTGTGTTGTGAGGATATCATGGGATTGGGCTGCGCGCCGCAGCATGTGGTACTGATTTGTGATATATGAGAGGCCGAGGGCCTGATTTATTATGCCACGAGGTGGCTTGTGATTGATATGCGGTCGAGAGCCTGTTTTATTATGCCACGAGATGGCTTGTTATTGCGCTTAGGCCGTAAGGGGCCCCTCCCGGAGTCTGTACACCCCCAGTGAGCGCGAGTACCCAGTGTGAGTGATGTGATGTAGCCCGAGGGGCTGCTGTTGTTTCATATTGTTGCCCTAGGGGTTGTTCTTGATCCATGTTTTGCCCGAGGGGCGGTTCTTGATTTATGTTATGCCCGAGGGGGTGATTACGAGTGATTGTGAGGTAGCCCGAGGGGCTGGTTCTGTTGATATTGTGCCCGAGGGGCGGTTTATGGTCCATGTTTTGCCCGAGGGGCTGTTTACGTTTCTATCATTTTTTTACTCACTATTTTTATCACTCGTTTGAAACTATTGGTAGATGTTTTAAAAGGAAATGGTTTTTAGTGAAACTGAGTTTGATTTACGAAATAAATGATTTCTGTACTGTTGTGGAAATGTACTGTATTTGCTGTAGCATTATGACGTGGTTTACGTGTTTTCTTACTGCTCAACTTTCATTTACTTTTATTACTTACTGAGTTGGCTTACTCACATTACTCCCTACACCTTGTGTGCAGATTCAGGTATTTCTGAACCCGGTCGCGGGTGTTGATTGCTCAGTGGCAAAGTCATTGGAGTTAGCAAGGTAGCTGCCTGACGTTCGCAGCCCTGTTCTTCTCCCTCTTGTCTTCCTTAGATTGTTTTTAGTATATTATTAGGCTCTTCGTCGTATTCAGACCTTAGTAGATGCTCGTGACTTGTGACACCCCGATGTTTGGCTTGTGTATTTGTTCCGCACTGTTCATATAGACTTATATTATGAGATAACTGATTAATTAAAGGCTTAAAAATGATTGTTATTGATTAAATGGTTAATTCGGGAGCTGTGTCGGCTGGCCTAGTTTCACGATAGGCGCCATCACGACCGGGTCGGTTTTAGGGTCGTGACAGGCCCATGGTATTAGTTATTACTTTAGCCTTTCATGGACACTATGAAATACCCGTGACACCATCATCTAACAATTCAATCCTTTGTTTATGATCTGGACTCAATTCTTTTCTTTTCTTTTAACTTATACCGGTGTCTTCTAGGTTGTATGATTGTTAACATATATGCTGCTTGGATAATACTCCAAAATGGCGTTCATAACGTAACTAATTCTGGATCATTGTTCGAATAATTCCTTTCGTTTCTTCTCAGCTTTCTTCAAACGTAGGCTATTACTTTTCCTAGTCTTTCTGTCCCTTGTAGCGTGCATACTTAGCTTTTCTTAGTTCCCACGCATGACGGAATTTCCATGCAACTCACATGATCTCGAATCCTACTTTCTTATAGAGTGCATACAATGTTGTAGTGAGACTCTTGTTACAAGACCATTTCCTCTTTAGGTCACTATTCTTAGGTTGAAGCCTTCTTCCTTATTTCCTTAGCTAGTCTTTTATTGTAGTACTTAGTGAGGACCCTCTGATTCTTGCAAGTCTGCGAGCTTATTATATCATTTACCCGGCAGAATTTTTGATGTTCTATCTTAATTGTCATTATCCTTACTTACTTACCTTCATGCTGTGAGCAGGTGATTTTTGCCCTATAGGAATTACTCCTATAAAATTCAAGAAAATAAATTTTTTCCATTATTTGAAATTTTATAGATTTTTCATAGAGTTTTTATTAATTATTTGCATTTTTGTGCATATTTAATTTCCATTAAAAATCAAAAAAATACCAAAAATACCATGCATTGCATTTAGGTTTGATTTTACATGTTTTTGGAATTAATTAGTAATTATTTCTTTTATTAAAAACGAAAATCACAAAAATAGCTCATTTTACACTTTTCAATTTTAGTCTATTGATTTTTCCTTTTAATTTAGGACTAAGTAATTTTATAATTATTGTGACTAGGAAATTAGTTCAATTTTATAGCTTAGATTAATTTAGGAGTTAATTTTAGGATTTTATTAATTGAAGAAAGAAAAGAAAAACAAAAAAAAGAAAAGGGGAAAGTGAAAAAGGCTATTTTTAAATCCAATTGGGCCAACTGATTGCTGAAGCCCAAATCCCATTCACCCCAAACCCGTTCCAAATCCAAGCCCAATTCCCCCAACCCGGTCCGGCTCCTCTGTCTTAACCAGACGACCCCGTTTCGGCTTCATCATCTCAGCCGTTGGATTTCAATGATCCAACGGCCCGGAAGTCAGGTCACCCGTGTATAAAAGTGTCTGAACCAAGGCACCCCCTCCAGTCAAGCCCTAATCGTCGTCTCCCTCATCTAATCCTAGAGACCGCCGCCCTAAAAAACCCCACCGCCTCCGCCGGGGCGACGCCTCAGACCATCCCAAACACCACCAATTTAACACCCTAGATTCCCCGTCACCTCCTCTTTCAGAATATCGAAACCGATTCCCTCAAATCCCCGCCCAGGTGTTCGAATCTTAGATCAAAATTCAGACCCCAAAAACCTTAATTAACCCCAATTATCCCCAAATTGATACAAAGCGACCCCTGTGCCCTTCTTTTCCCAAATCCATCGCCAAAATCCCCCAAAACACTTTCTAGATCCCCGAATTTTGGATCTGGAAATTGGAGGAAAAACCCTGGTTCTTATCAGACTCATTCTTCGCCTTTCAAAATTCAATACGGCTCAACACTCGTGTTAGCCAAGAGTTCTCATCCGGAGCCCTTGATTAACACAAGTTTTGGTTCGATTTTGGGAGCCATGGCTACTTGGGTCAATCACTGCTTCTCCGCCTTTTTAGTCGTTGTTTGGATTCAACACCAGGCCAGTATCTCATCATTTTTTTTTTTAGTTTCCTGATTTCTTTTCAACCATTTGCTTGCCTACTCGTCTATGTTATTTGTTCGTTCAAATCAGTAGTTTATTTTTGTTTCTTCGATTAAATTAGATCTTTGTTGGGCTAGTTTAAATGTCATTATTCTGTCCAGTCTTTCTGTTCTATTAGGTTCCCCGTTCTTCTCTTTTCCTTCTTTCTTTAACCAATCATAGCTTAAACTAATCAGTGTTACTTTTTGGTTTTAATTGGTTAAGTTCATGTTTACTGTTAATTTGAGTTCGTTTCGGTTTTGGCTAACTTGTAGCCACAATGGCTTTGTTTCCAACGTTCATTTCTTTACTGGTTAGAGGTCGTCTCTTGGGCTTATGGTAAGCCAGACCTGGGCATTAGAGGCCTACTCGTTTGGGCCCAAGTCTGGGAATCAGATGGCCTGCATTGGTTTAGGCTAGGAGGGTAAATACAGGGGTGTCAGGAGTTAATTTGGGTATTTAAAGCTTAGGGAATAATTTCTGTTATGGGAAACTTCTAGAGGATAAGGTAGGCTGCATGCTAAGAAATAAAAGGGTTCAGATATTTTGGAGGGGCTAAGGGGTAAAATGACCAAGGAAATAAGGGGTAGAAGGGGAATTAGCTAGTCAGGTTAGGGCTGCCTTAGGAGTGTGTATATAAAGACCATTTACCTTCATTTTTAAGTAGTGATTCATACTCTGAAAAAGCACTAAAGTTTCTGCATCCTTTTTGGTTAAAACTGTTTTGGGAATTGCTCTTTGGTTTTCATTGTTAGAAGGACTTAAAGATTTCAACGAATTTCTGGTTCATCTGGGCTTAAAGATGGTCTAAAAGGGTCTGAAATTTGTTGTTGATGTGCTGATATGTCTACATTTCTGATTTGCTGAAATCCTCACTCCCTTTTGCTTTGTTTTGATATCCAGGTACTCCTTGGACCATGAATGATATGCGAAGTACAAGTTTGAAATATGTAGTTAAAATGTGAAGATTTAATGACAAATGTTGCCTCTTTTAATTTTATTTACATGTGTCTTTAAGGTCATCTGGCCTCTCAATTAGCTTCAGCTTTCTTTTCTATGTGGTTCCTCTCATTTCTTTCCTTCTTACTGATGGTATGGCATGTGGTTTGGCTAAGGGCTCTCATGTTGATTATTCAGAATAGTTAAGCTTTCTTAGCATTAGTCACTTGACTGAACATCCTTGTTAGTTTTGTTAAGATTTGTTTTGGTTCAGTATTGATTCTCAGTCTAGTGTCAGTTCATGTCATGATTTTCTGGTTCAATTCCCTTTAGGATCTGGTCCTAAGCATCTGCATGCCTTTTAAGAACTATGATTTGAACAAGAGGTTATACGACTACTGTGTATTTTCAATTTAAATCTCTTAGAATTTCGGTGTTGTTAAGATAGTTATACTTGTGAATTCAATATAATTAACAAGAAGCTTTAGATTATAGATGTATGCTGTTGACATTGATAGTAAAGTAGTGATTTAAATGTGTGTAGCACGGTTATTTGGATATTGTGATTTTTTTGGGATCGCATATCATGTCGTTGCATGTCAATTATAGTCAGCTGTGCCTAATTAGGGCCTTAGCATTTGAATTACCATTGCCAAGCATGTGGAGTTTTGGAGTTGGCCTAAATGAGGCCGCTTGGGCTGGGGCCAGTCCTGTTTGGTCCAGGCTATCCCCGTTCTTTTATTTTGGGCTCAATTTAGAGCCCAGCTATCCTCAATATGTATTTTTCTACGCGGCCTCTTTCAAGTAATGCAGTGGGGCCGGATCTGTTGGCCCATTTGAAAAGAAGCGACAATCTGCCTGGCCTTCCTTTTGGGTCCGATCTTGGGCCCATTTCTTCTTTCAAATAGTTTGGCTCTAAGTTCAAACCAGAATAGGCGTAAATAATCAAAGGTCTAGCATGAGCAAAACTTTCCTTTCTTTCACCTAATAGTTGTATAAGAACATTATTAGATTTGTAACTAGATATAATTCTTTTAAAAAGATTGAGGTGTGCCATTTTAATCAAATTGCCTATGGCCCTCATAAATACTCTTGTTTAGATATTGGAACGAACATTCGTAGAAAAGCCTTTAGGCGCGTTCAATATATTATCGTGATTGTGTACACGTCCGCGTGACATAATTATTATTTTAAAAACAAAATCGGAGTATGCGTTCGCGCAACTTCAACTAAACCTTTTTAATAATAATAATAAAGCGTTACTGATTGTGGACACGTTCGCGTAACATAATTTTTGACGCGCCAAACAAACGCGTACATGTACGCGTGACCTGTTTTAATTGAAAAAGGCAAATGCACATAGGTTCTCAAATTAGTAATTAAACAATTTGATTAAGCCAATTATGATCAAAGCGACCGTGCTAGAACCGCGGAACTCGGAAGTGCCTAACACCTTCTCCCGGGTTAGCAGAATTCCTTACCCGGATTTCTGTGTTTCGCAGACATAAACAGAGTCAAATTTCCTCGATTCGGGATTCTAAACCGGTGACTTGGGACACCACAAACTACCCCAAGTGGCGACTCTGATCTTAAATAATAATTCCGTTTTGATTGTCACTTAAATTGGAAAAAACTCCCTTATACCCCTTCCGGGGGTAGTAAAAAGGAGGTGTGACAGCTCTGGCGACTCTGCTTGGGATAGAACCCAGAATCTCTAGTTCAGGGTTCAAGAATTCGAGCTTGTTAATGTTATTTTAGTTGGCTTTGTTTATTGTTGATATTGCTATATTTTGTGGACGTAATGTGCTAAATTGCTGTTTATTTGCCATTTCTATATTGATTGAATTTTATTAAAATGCCCTCTTACGCTACCCTTCTGAGTCTTCTAAAATTTGGTGCACACGTACGCGTGGCCCACTTTCTGTTAGAAGTCATACCAATTAGAACGGGGCTTGGGTCAGCAACAAGGCCGGGTAGACTTCCGTGCTCCCGGTACGTTGCCCCCACCTCGGCTCGAGCTGTCAGCTCGGGTAAGCCAAGTCTAGAACACAACCCCAGGTTCAAACTTAGAAGAACATAACCTCATGCCGGATCCCTAGTGGGAACGTTTGTTGCATCACGTGCATTTGACTTAGGGGACTCAACACAGGGGTTGGGTCCGTCTAGGACAGGTGTACCCAAAAATTAAGACCATCCTGATGCATTCTATGTGCTACATATTGCATTTCTTCAAGGGTAAAAGGGTCATTTGGCGGACCAATTATGGCTGAGGGTAAATGAGAAAGAAAAGAGGGTGAAGTATGAAAATAAAGCAAGTAGGGCCCAGTGATGTTTTTCTTGGACATTTGTTTAAGAAAAAGACCAAAAAAAATGAAAATTGAAAAATCCAAAAAGATTTCGCACTTTGCCATTATTTTTAAAAAAAAAAGAAGAAAAAAGACTAAAAATATGTTTTCTCTAAATTAGTTGTTTTTGTTTTTTTTAATTCTCGACTGTATCCAATCTACCCGAACTACGCATACTTGATTCTCGTCTTTCGGGGCGTGATACGTAGGCAACCCACATAGGCTCCGGTCTTCCTAGTGAGTCTTAGGTTCTTGGCTTCGCGAGGTCGTAGCCAAATCTTGCATCTCTAGCCACTTTTGGCCACATCAGTCATTTTGCAAAATATGGCTATTTTCGCAAAGTGATTTGTTTAATTGTCTGGAGAGTCTTGAATCCACAATTAGGTGTCCCTTTACTTTAAGGCCCATCCTTGTCGAATTTGTATGTATAGCCGCTTTTGTCCACATCGGCCGTTCTTGCAAATTGGGGTCATTTTCGCAAAAAGTGGTTCAGTGGCTCATGTCTTAGAGTTCTAAGTCCACAACAAGATGTTCTCTCCGTTTAAGGTCCATTGTGTTGAATTTGCATGCTTAGCCATTTTTGTCTACATAGGTCATTTCTACAAAATGGGTCATTTATGCAAAGTAATTTTTCCATGTCTTAGAGGTCACCTTTGATTAGTTTGTGCTAATAAGCCACGTAGGTTAATTTTAGAAAAATAGTCCACAATCATGTCTTGCATGTGTCCAATAGGGAGTGTTATTGTCTCATATAGTGTTCTAAATCTTTAACTCTATTTGGTTTTAGTTTTCTCATACAGGTGTGGATCTACTTACCGGAGTTTGAACATGACCGACACTCCAGGACCATCTGGTCAGGACCGTTGCATCCAGGAGTTGCTTAAAGAGATTTTTTATGTTTTGAGTCTGTTTCTTTTATGTTGTGTTGTACTTTATAGTCATGTCCAGTAGTAATGATTCTTTTAGTTGGTGTTGGAGTTTGTCTTAATATAGTTGAGTTGAGTCTCTCGTTATCATATTTCCTGTTTTGCATTTGAAAAAAAAGGTTGTAATGAATAATCCAAAAAGATTTTTATTTTTTTTAGTTTAATTTATACATTACTTTTCAAGAACTACGCAAAGATCTGATTCATGCGGCGTCATGATACGTAGGCAACCTACATAGGGTTCGATTGTATCATTTTCTTTTTTAGAAAAAAAAGAAAAAGAAAAAAAAAGAAAAAAAAAGAGGTGAAATTATGGGATATGAGAAATGAGTAGGAAAGAAAAGAGCGATAATCAGAAAGGAAAAAAAGAAGGAAATGGANAAATTTTTCCCATTATTTGCAATTTTATAGATTTTTCATAGAGTTTTTATTAATTATTTGCATTTTTGTGCATATTTAATTTCCATTAAAAATAATAAAAATACCAAAAATACCATGCATTGCATTTAGGTTTGATTTTACATGTTTTTGGAATTAATTAGTAATTATTTCTTTTATTAAAAACAAAAATCACAAAAATAACTCATTTTACACTTTTCAATTTTAGTCTATTGATTTTTCCTTTTAATTTAGGACTAAGTAATTTTATAATTATTGTGACTAGGAAATTAGTTCAATTTTACAGCTTAGATTAATTTAGGAGTTAATTTTAGAATTTTATTAATTGAAGAAAGAAAAGAAAAACAAAAAAAAAAGAAAAGGGGAAAGTGAAAAAGGCTATTTTTAAATCCAATTGGGCCAACTGACTGCTGAAGCCCAAATCCCATTCACCCCAAACCCGTTCCAAATCCAAGCCCAATTCCCCAACTCGGTCCGGCTCCCATGTCTTAACCAAACGACCCCGTTTCGGCTTCATCATCTCATCCGTTGGATTTCAATGATCCAACGGCCAGGAACTCGGGTTACCCGTGTATAAAAGTGTCTGAACCAAGGCACCCCCTCCAGTCAAGCCCTAATCGCCGTCTCCCTCGTCTAACCCTAGAGACTACCGCCCTAAAAAACCCCACCGCCTCCGCCGGCGGCGACACCTCAGACCATCCCAAACACCACCAATTTAACACCCTAGATTCCCCGTCACCTCCTCTTTCAGAATATCGAAACCGATTCCCTCAAATCCCCGCCCAGGTGTTCGAATCTTAGATCTAAATTCAGACCCCAAAAACCTTAATTCACCCCAATCATCCCCAAATTGATACAGCGCGACCCCTGTCCCCTTCTTTTCCCAAATCCATCGCCAAAATCCCCCAAAACACTTTGTAGATCCCCGATTTTGGATCTGGAGATTAGAGGAAAAGCCCTAGTTCTTATCAGACTCATTCTTCGCCTTTCAAAATTCAATACGGCTCAAGACTCGTGTTAGCCAAGAGTTCTCATCCGGAGCCCTTGATTAACACAAGTTTTGGTTCGATTTTGGGAGCCATGGCTACTTGGGTCAATCACTAGTTCTCCGCCTTTTTAGTCGTTGTTTGGATTTAATCACCAGGCCAGTATCTCATCATTTCTTTTTTAGTTTCCTGATTTTTTTTCAACCATTTGCTTGCCTACTCGTCTCTGTTATTTGTTCGTCCAAATCAGTAGGTTATTTTTGTTTCTTCGACTAAATTAGATCTTTGTTGGGCTAGTTTAAATGTTATCAATCTGTCTAGTCTTACTGTTCTATTAGGTGCCATGTCCTTCTTTTTTCCTTCTTTCTTTAACCAATCACAGCTTAAATTAATCAGTGTTACTTTTGGGTTTTAATTGGTTAAGTTCATGTATACGTTAATTTTAGTTCCTTTTGGTTTTGGCTAATTTGTAGCCACAATGGCTTTGTTTCCAATGTTCATTTCTTTACTGGTTTGAGGTCGTCTCTTGGTCTTATGGTAAGCCAGACCTGGGCATTAGATGCCTACTCGTTTGGGCCCAAGTCTGGGAATCAGATGGCCTGCATTGGTTTAGGCTAGGAGGGTAAATACAAGGGTGTCAGGGGTTAATTTGGGTATTTAAAGCTTAGGGAATTATTTCTGTTATGGAAAACTTCTAGAGGATAAGGTAGGCTGACTTGCATGCTAAGAAATAAAAGGGTTCAGATATTTTGGAGGGGCTAAGGGGTAAAATGACAAAGGAAATAAGGGGTAGAAGGGGAATTAGCTAGTCAGGTTAGGGCTGCCTTAGGAGTGTGTATATAAAGACCCTTTACCTTTATTTTTAAGTAGTGATTCATACTCTGAAAAAGCACTAAAGTTTCTGCATCCTTTTTTGTTAAATTATTTTAGGAATTGCTCTTTGATTTTCATTGTTAGAAGGACTTAAAGATTTTAACGAATTTCTGGTTCATCTGGGCTTAAAGATGGTCTAATAGGGGCTGAAATTTGTTGTTGATGCGCTGATTTGTCTACATTTATGATTTGCTGAAATCCTCACTCCCTTTTGCTTTGTTTTGATATCCAGGTACTCCTTGGACCATGAATGATATGCGAAGTACAAGTTTGAAATATGTAGTTAAAATGTGAAGATTTAATGACAAATGTTGCCTCTTTAATTTTATTTACATGTGTCTTTAAGGTCATCTGGCCTCTCTATTAGCTTCAGCTTTCTTTTCTATGTAGTTCCTCTCATTTTTTTCATTCTTACTGTTGGTATGGCTTGTGGTTTGGCTAAGGGCTCTCATGTTGATTATTCAGAATACTTAAGCTTTCTTAGTCACTTGACTGAACATCCTCTTTAGTTTTGTTAAGATTTATTTTGGTTCAGTATTGATTCTCAGTCTAGTGTCAGTTCATGTCATGATTTTCTGGATCAATTCCCTTTAGGATCTGGTCCTAAGCATCTGCATCCCTTTTAAGAACTATGATTTGAACAAGAGGTTATACGACTACTGTGTATTTTCAATTTAAATCTCTTAGAATTTCGGTATTGTTAAGATAGTTATACTTGTGAATACAGTATAATTAACAAGAAGCTTTAGATTCTAGATGTATGCTGTTTACATTGATAGTAAAGTAGTGATTTAAAAATGTGTAGCACGGTTATTTAGATATTATGGTTTTTTTGGGCTCGCATATCATGTCGTTGCATGTCAATTATAGTCAACTGGGACTCATTAGGGCCTTAGCATTTGAATTACCATTGCCAAGCATGTGGAGTTTTGGAGTTGGCCTAAATGAGGCCGCCTGGGCTGGGGCCAGTCCTGTTTGGTCCAGGCTATCTCCGTTCTTTCATTTTGGGCTCAATCTAGAGCCTAGCTATCCTAATGTGTATTTTTCTACGCGACCTCTTTCAAGTAATGCAGTGGGCCCGGATCTGTTGGCCCATTTGAAAAGAAGCAAAAGTCTGCCTGGCCTTCCTTTTGTGTCCGATCCTGGGCCCAGTTCTCCTTTCAAATAGTTTGGCTCTAAGTTCAAACCAGAATAGGCGTAAATAATCAAAGGTCTAGCATGGGGACCAACTTTCCTTTCTTTCACCTAATAGTTGTATAAGAACATTATTAGGTTTGTAACTAGATATAATTCTTTTAAAAATATTGAGGTGTGCCATTTTAATCAAATCGCCTATGGCTCTCATAAATACTCTTGTTTAGATGTTGGAACGAACATTCATAGAAAAGCCTTTAGGCGCGTTCAATATATTATCGTGATTGTGTACACGTTCGCGTGATATAATTATGATTTTAAAAACATAATCGGAGTATGCTTTCGTGCAACTTCGACTAAACCTTTTGAATAATAATAGTAAAGCGTTATTGATTGTGGACACGTTCGCATAACATAATTTTTGACGCGCCAAACAAACGGGTACACGTACGCGTGACCTGTTTTAATTGAAAAAGGCAGATGCACATAGGTTCTAAAATTTGTAATTAAACAATTTGATTAAGCCAAGTATGATCAAAGCGACCGTGCTAGAACCACGGAACATGGGAGTGCCTAACACCTTCTCCCGGGTTAACATAATTCCTTACCCGGATTTCTGTGTTTCGCAGACATAAACAGAGTCAAATTTCCTCGATTCGGAATTCTAAACCGGTGACTTGGGACACCATAAACTATCCCAAGTGGCGACTCTGATCTTAAATAATAATCTTGTTTTGATTGTCACTTAAATTGGAAAAAACTCCCTTATACCCCTTCCGGGGGTAGTAAAAAGGAGGTGTGACACATGCCCTTGACGTTGTGTTTGCATAATGTTCTAGAATTGTAGCATATCAGTAGGATTTGGATAAGTGCAATCTCATCCCTTTTCTCATTTTTTTATCGTATTCTTCCTTTACCATTCCAAAATTATTAAAACCACTTAATTATAACTTAATGCCACATCATTCAATATTCCCCCTTTAGGGGACTACTATGATTTTGCGCTACGACGATCTACCTATAGATGTTTTATCTCTTCATCTTTGGCGTCTTCCACATCATCGATGACCCTTCAAGGCTTCCAGTACCTATCTTTGTAATACTCATATCTAGCTGTACTATTCTAGAGTGCACCATCTAGGTGTCTCACAAAGAGATCTATTAGCACATTTTCAATATCCTTTGGATATGTCAACTAATTCAAATAATCCATCCATCATTTTGGGTTGCTCTAACCCCATCTGGGTCCTGATACCCCGTCCTTCTCTTAAACCATATATGTTAGTTCCCACAGGGCATAGCTAAGATCGATGTGGCCAATTGTACATACCTCTGTTACTGTTGAAGGTAACTCAAAATGCTTATATCTCTCTTCCTGAATTGTAGATAATGTTCATCTTTACTAACTTGGTACCTTGTACCCTTCTTCACCTTGCTTCTTTTACTTGTTGAAACTTGTACCTTCTTATTCTATCGTTGCTTTTCACCGTATGGGTGGATAAATATTCATTCCTCAGAGCTCCTTAACAAGAAGCTTACATGTCTTAGTACACACATGACCCGGTGAAGACCTTACATTTACTCGTTATAAGCATCATGCAGAATCAAGTTACTCTGACTCAACTCTTCCATAACTATGTGCAATCCCTTACCAACCGTCTTTCTAAATGTAGGCATCGTTGTATTGTGAATAAGATAGGGTTTAGGAAATTGAGTTCTTACAACTGAGCTCTACCACACGATCTAGAGTATGAAGAAAGAGTGACAGTCCTAAATGCCCTATAGCCTCCTGCTTATAAGTGTGGTGCAAAACACACCCATAAACAAGACTATACTAGACATGGCTTGTAGACTCCCTAGGACAGAACTGCTCTGATACCACTTTTGTCACGACCTAAATTGATGGGCCGCAACGGGCACCCGGTACCTTACTCAACCGAGTACAAACATAACGTATCCTTCATATCATTCTATCATAGGTAAATGAACCGGAGTAAAGCATGACAGAATACGAACTTATACATATGAAGTACGGGCCTATAAGGCCGGCATGATTCTTTATATACTCGAAACATAGGCCGATAACGCCATACAAGTATCCGTATATATGACATCTGTCTACAAGCCTCTAAGAGTACATACTTATCATAAAGGTCGGGACAGGGCCCCGCCATACCAAACAATACGCGTCTAAATCATACTGACCAACAAGCTACTCCGGAGCAAATGGAGCGCACCAACATCTTCCGCTGAGCTGATAGCCTACTTGGAGGACTCTCGACCTGTCTATCAGGACCTGCGGGCATGAAACGCAGCGTCCCCAGGAAGAAGGGACGTCAGGACGAATAATGTAGTGAGTATGTAAGACAGATAAATAAGTACATAAAAAACATGAAAGAAATATAGAGTAAGTGACTCAACCTGTAAGTCTGGATAACTCTGTAAATCATGAAATACTTATAGTGTCATGCATATGCGTATGAATGTCATGTCGTGCATAGGTTCATGTGTTCATAACATCATCAAGCCTCTGAGGGCATCCCATCATATCATCTCGGCCACTGTGGGCAAAATCATCAATGTATACCAGCTGATCAGGTGGTGGTGCGTATATAACGCCATAACCTTTCCCATATCCCATATACATATATATACATATATGTACGCGCATATAACGCCATCTGGTCATGGGTCAATGTGCATGTATAAATGCATGAAATGCATATGAAATACGTTAGTAAAATGTCTTGGCACGTCATAAGACCATTATGCCTCTTATTAACATCATGAAATAAACTTTATCAATTTACGTATTTTCTGAGACCCATGAACAAACGATAGAATAATAAGACATATGGGGAATCAAGATCATAAGCATCTCTAGTATTTCTATGAATAGAGTCATTTATGGAAGTTGTGCATTTGCTCGTTTCGTGCATGTTGTATAGATCATGCCAAAAATATAGAAGGGATAGCCTCAACATACCTGTGTGATCTCTTCCTTATTACTCAACCAAGCTCAACACACCTTCTTGCATCTACAACAAGTGAAATGATATTGCCGTTAACATATAATGTCGTACCATCGTATTTGGCTAGTCGCATGACTTAAGGAAAATCGGGCAGCAACTCCCCTATTTTTAATACATCCTAAGACCACTAAGGGTCATCAACAACCCAACAACAATAACTATAACCAACACCAGCAGCAACAACAATATAATCCAATATGAGTTTCTCCAATTATCTTAACAATCATATTGAGCAGCAATCTCGTTTCTTTTACTCATAACAAGATATAAATTGAGTCCGACTCTTATTCCATAAATTAGTTTATAACCTTCAGAGCATCATACTTATATGTACCATATTATTTCTAGTTTTAAACCTCCACAAAATGCCTTCCAAAACAGCCCCATACGTCTAGCACCTTAATTTTTATCGTCAATCACTTGTTTTTCATCTTTTCTTCTTCAATCAACTTAATTAACACCGAGTAAATCTTAACAACAACAGACACAACATTATCAAATTATTTCTCACAATTTTCAGCCACCACAACCCATATTTTTAACCACAAAACAGTCCAACCAAAAAGACAACCGTATCCCATGTTCCTTCAAGTGCATCTTATGGTTTTTCACTCAAACAACACAACAAACACAATATTTACCTTAGGCACAATCATAATATGTTATACATACCTTGGACAACATCTACAACTCAAAACCTCATCCCAACTTAGCTCAATAGCCCTCAATCACACCACAACATCATAGAAGTATTCTCTTGTAGTCTTTAACACCTTTGATGAGGATTTGAGTTGATTTCTCTTGAGTTTAGTTCTTGGAACCTTGGACAAGTTCTTTGAGAGTTTGAGAGTGTTTTGTAGTAATTGATCTCTGGATATTGACGAAATATAATGGATAAAAATAACTTATAAGCCCACCGCCTCAATTCTACAAGCAGGTGGGTAAGCTGCCTGCTTGGCAGCTTGAGCAGTACGACTTCGGACACTTGTATATCTCTACTCCAATATCCTATTGACAAACGGTTTGCAGCTTTGGAAACTAGACACATAGATATTTAATTCAATATAAAGATCTCCATGTAACTTTAAAAATATTGGGAGAAAACTGGGTCGCAACTTGGCCTATAAACCTGCCAGTTTCTCCGAAGTGCGGCAATTTGACTTGGTGACCCTTTCTTTAAAAATCCATATTTCTCTACCTCGATGTCGTATGAATAAATGGTTTGGACCGTTGCATACTAGGTTCCAAGACCTTCATTTTGCTATGATGTCCCGTAATGACATGATAAAGCTTACGAATTTAATTTCTCAAAACGGCTCATGACAAGGCAAATCTTAACTCGATTTTTTCGTAAGTTAAATCCAATTTTTGCCAAACTTTATATTTTATGTCCAAACATCATATATAGTTATATTATTACTTTACACTCATTCAATCATGATTAACAAGTCTCATATTCAATTCGTTTAGATTCTAAGCCTTCCAACCATCTTGGTACTTGTTATTCATGATCTTAAATATTATTAACTTCCACGGTAACATGATTAAATTACTTTATAATTTTTTTTCAAAGATGATTTCATTTCTGAGCTTACATCAATTGACTTACGACGTACTCTTAAGTACGAAAACATGGGGTATAACATTGATCCATCTTGCAACCAGAGATTGATGTCTCTGACTCGAGAATCTATTCCAACTGGATGGAGAGCAACAGTTAAAACTACGCGATTTAGTTTTCCTGCAACCACCTTCACAATCTATTGAATAAACTTTGACTCACACCTGAAAATTGGATTGTATTTAATACCATCTAAAGTCAGTGGAGGTTCTAGGAAAGAAAGAAATTGTCTAAATTGCTCTGACTTGGGAAATGTGCCCTTTTTTCTCTCTTCCAAACATGTCCCGGAGTAATTTTTTATTCTAATTTACTTTCGATTCTCATGGAAGACTAGATCTTCTTTATTTCAGGTGATAAATCTTTTGAGTTAATCGATGCTGGCGATGGGTAGTACGTTTTAATCGAAAGAGGCAGAAGGTTTTCAAGTAGTATTAAGGTCGACGAAGAGAATCTCCGGTGGGTCTACGATGCTTTTAAACAAGCTTCAAACGCAGTGGGGAATTTCTATAGACATTGGGAGAGGAAGATACAAGAGTACATTTACATAGTGTATCAAAATTACAACATACATGGCTGATTCGTTCGAATCGAAACATGACTGGGAGATAAGAAAGCAACAGTAATCATCCAGGAACCAGAATACAACAGGGGATGGGGAGACATAGCTGGGAAAATCCTACACTTCTTGGATAAATCATACACATTTATAAGACGCATGAGGCCCAATATTCCACCGATGACTTCTTATGCTGGTGCAACTGCTATCTCTCAATGGCCGGAGTTGAGGATGCAACCAGTCATGGCAAAGGATAGCCCGCTCCAGTCCAACCCAGTAGCAGTTGCTGAAAATCACCAATTCCTATCGAGTTGCCTTGTGGGGACTCTAAATGACCCTTTCAATCACAGCCCAAACCCAGAGGTGCTACGAACATGGTTTCTGAGAAGATGGAAGGTCTGTTCCAGCATGAGAGTAATTCCTCTCTCTCATAATATTTTCCTGTTTGAACTGCCATCGAGGCAGGAAACGACTAGGGTGAAGGCGGGAGAGTGGTTTTGGAATGGCCGACGACTAACTTTCGAAAGTTGGTCTCCTATGATCGGCACTGAGATGGCTGGCCTGAACTCTGTGCGTCGCTGGGTCGAAGTTTTTGAGATTCCTATGCATGCATAGAATCTCGATTCTTTCAAAACCATAGGCGACCTCTGTGGTGGTTTTGTTGGTATTGATGAAGATACAAAGCATCGAAATCATCTTTTTTGGGCAAGAATCTGTGTCAAAAGTTTTGATGTTAAATACCCAACCACCATCTTTCTCGAAGTGGAAAACTGGAGTTTTGAAGTCTCGGTAATTAAGGAAGTTGCTGCCACACCAGTGGTAACTGGAGGTCCAGCCGTTTCCGGAGAAGAAAAGGGGAGAATATCAAGCACCTATCTAGAGGCATCAACATCGAGGATAGCAGTACAAGGAAAAGTCCAATCGTCGCACGTGGGAGGATAGGTGGATAAGGTTTACTTCAATTCAAAAAGAGTGGAGCCCTATAACCGACAAGTTCCAGCTGTAAACAAATACCATAACATAGTGGGCCTTAAAGCAGATAAAACCTTCTATACTAAAGGCCTAATAAATTACGCCAATGCAAACAACAAAAGGCCCAATCTGCACAGGCCAAAGAAGGAGTGGATAGCTAAAGGGACCAGGCCCATCCCTTGGTTATATAGTCGGGCCATGGCTACTATCTCATCATCAGCAATCCAAATACAGATTACTCCCAACCAATCCAATCCACCATGCGATTTCACAGACGCCCCCAAACAGAAGCAGATAAGGAAGATGATGATGAAGCTGAGAATTTCAGAGACAATCTCAGGGGACTTTCTCTATTCACAAAGTGGCCTAAGATTCCTTCCACCACTATTTCATGCTCTGACTCTGAGTACTCTACCCCCTCTTATAGTGATTCACTGTCACTCCTATTGTATGTTGATGAGAAACACAGATGGTGCAGGAGCCTACTGTGCTCGAGATTTCAAAGTGGACAAAACAAATGTTGAACAAAGCATGTAAGGCCTTCGGGGATTAATCATGCAGGCTTTGAGCATGAAATTATGGACTTAATTCTGATAATGGATGAGAAGCGTCAGGCTCAGATTCAAAATAGGAACTGCTCAAGTTCAGAAAAGAAGAAGGGCAAGAAAAAAAGGTGAGAATGAAGTGCTTAATTTAATATGTGGTGTTAACTATAAGGGTAGTAGCAGGAAGGAAAGGGGCAGGCGAGGCAAGGAAGTTAATAGATAAAGGTCAAAATTCTTAGTTGGAACATAAGAGGGCTTAATGATGATAATAAACGGACCACTATTAGTTCACTGGTCCGTAGATGGAAATCTGATATTTTGTGTCTTCAAGAAACCAAAACAGAGCACTGGCCTGCAGGTATGGCTCACCAAGTATGGGGCAATAGATGGGTTGAATGGGAAGAATTGAAGGCAAGTGGTACCAGAGGGGGTATTATTGTTCTATGGGACAAGATACTATGGAGGTGTATTGATTCCTATCAAGGTAGATTCTCAATAACCTGTATCCTTGAAAGCTTGCACGAAGATTTCAGGTGGTGCTTTACAGGTGTGTATGGTCCACTTTCAAACATAGAGAGGGTGGAGTTTTTGCAGGAGCTTGGAGCATTGAGGGGGCTATGGGGTGAACAATGGGTGATTGGTGGCGATTTTAATGTTTGCAGGTTCGAGTATAAACGTTTCAACTGTGCTAGAAGATCTAGAGCCATGAGTGTCACAGCTCCTTTTTACGACCCGAGGGGGATATAAGGGTGTATTTTCAATTGAAGTGACATTATTCGAAATGGGATTATTTTTATTTATTTAGAGTCTCCAATTAGGATAATTTATCATGGTGTCCCAAGTCACCGGTTTATTTTAAATCACAAATCGAGGAAAATCAACTTTATTTAAAAGTCTGTGAAACCAGAAATTCTAAGTAAGGAATTCTGTTAACCCGGGAGAAGGTGTTAAGCATTTCCGGGTTCCGTGATTCGAGCACGGCCGCTTAACTATTAATAATTGGCCTATTATCTGCTTTGCTACACGTTTTAAACCTATTGTGCATTTTAACTTTATAACCGCTTTTAACCATTTATGGAATTATTCTGGAACAAGTTACGATTGTCGTACACTTGTTGGTTTGATACACATTGCGTATCGTGTCACGGGAACCGTACCCACGATCTACAACATGTTTAATTTATTAACATTATTAGAAGTTGGGGCTGGGTCACATAAATGTACCCCCGGATTTGGAAGTTATGTATCACAACTACGTCACGGGAACCGTACTCGTAGTCACGATGATTTATTATAAATGCGCCTATGGCAAACTACGAATGTTCAAAGTATTTTCTACACTAGTTATGAATGTTCAAAGTATTTTTCACACTAATTTTGGTATTAAAGTGAGGGCCATAGATTATGGGATTCATTTGTGAATGGCACGCCTCAAATTATTCAAAAGATTGCTAATTGTATACATGCTTGAGGTAGATATGTTACACCTTTAATCATTTTTTGGAGAGAACTGGGCTAGCAGCAAGCCCACCACCTTATCTAAAGAAAATTTGCAAGGAAAATAAGGTTGGGGCTAACTGGGGTCGAAGTTGAGCCCAAGTGTGAAAACAAAGGTGAATGGAAACAAGGGGGGTTTGTTTCTTGGCTTGACAGCCTTATATGGGCCATCGCCAGGCCCAATCACTTTTCAAAGACAATCTCTCAACATTAAAACCCGTTCTTATTATATGAGAAGCAAACTTGGTGAAATAAAATGTTGAAGTTGATTAGGGGCTCTGAGTTGAGCCCAAAACAGAAATTAGGTAACGACGGAAATGCCCTAGGTCGAAACGCGACTGGGCTGTCTCGTCTGGGCCAATGTCAGGCCCAATTGAGACTCAACTTCCTCCAAGTCACATGTGACACAAAGTATTTAAAGTTTCAAAGAAAAACAAAATTAGAGGCTAACCATTCCTATCATAAATCTAATTTTAACATACTGTTAATACTAACAATAAGAGATTATTCCTTAAACTTATTCATGAATCACCTCAACCTTACATATAAAATCACTTTAAACATGTTGAAATGCGTAATAATTCAGCTAAGCGTACTCAATAATCAAACATGGCCCATTTTAGACATATACAGTACATATCCATCATCCTCTAATAATGACTAAATGAACTAATAGGGCTATTGAACATAAACTTTACTAAGATACTTTAAACCTCAACTATCAACCACAACAATCAACTTTAAAATTATTACAATCTACTCCATACTAATTTTATACAAAAATCAGTTTGCTAGTGAACATTCCATAGATTTAAATTACAACACATTTTAGATACAACTAAAGAAAACTGTTTCAAATGATGTTCAACATGGTTTTGGGCTTTTCATTTGTTGCAAACCCTTCAATAAGCTTCAGATTGCAAAAAACAGCTACAAAGCTGTCTTTGCAAGTCAACATTTGGTTCCAACTCCCAAATAATTCTGAGATTTTCCTCTCTTGTTACGACTTACATACATTTAGAAAAGAAAAATGAAAGTCTCATTACAAAGAAAGTCCATTTAGCACCACATGACAACAAGGTAGTAAGCAATAGCTAGTATCAATGAAATGATCAACTTAGTATAACCCATCACATACAAAATATGGCGGAAGTCATATTTACAAGAAAGCAACTGGTCTGGAACTTCAGATGAACACCATTCATTGAACCAAACCAAAATGAACTTGAAACAAGTGTAGAAAACTATAGGCAGAAACAGCAAACATGTTTCTAACCAAACACCATATCTCATTTATGAATCATGAAGGATTTTAGATAAAAAAAACTACATACCTATAACAGCAAGAATCCAAAGTGAGACAAAATGAACCTCTAATCGAAACTATGAAGGAAACAACCAGCAGAAACAAAACAGCACAGCCAAAATCAACCCAGAACACAAAGAACAACTGACTTGAATTTCCAGAATCAGAAATAAACAGCCCTCGAGTGAACTAACATAGGAACTCTAGCCCGAAACCGATTTTATAATAAGAAAATTGCAGGAAGATTTTCTTTTTCTTCTTCTGTATATTTAGAGAATTTTTAGGGTAAAAATAGGCTAATGAATCTGTCCGAGAAAGAGAAGGGTCTATTCCTTTTATAGAGTGTACAAAAACAACATAAAAAAGGAATATTCTACCCTAAATTCCTCAAATGTCAGATAGTACAGCATCTACTAACAGTTGTCTGTCCTTTTTTTCAGCATAATTCCAGCATTTTCACGCTAAGAATAGGGACAGCTGTGCAAAATCTAGAACCTTCTGATTTTTACCTAATGTAAAACCCAATTTGAATCCTTCAATTACTGATTATCTCAGTTCTAACCAATTCTGATCCTATTCTGATTCCAGAAAGACTTTCTAGAACCAGCTAGATGATAAGGGTTTCTTAAGCTTGCTTCAATTTGTAGCCTTTGGGTAATTACACCTTATTTTTGAAATTAACCTAAAGTCTAGGTTTCAATTCTAAGGTTTAAACCTAATTGACAAGTTTTATCTAACTATCCCTAAACAAACATTGCATTTAAACTTGTAACCAAATAACAACTAAACAAAAAACCAGAATGCTTATGCAAAGTAAACATACAAATCAACTTAGTTAGTGTCAATTAAAAAGATTAATCAACTAAGGCTAAGGTTTCTAAAGCTAATCAGAAACAGGTCCGATAGATTGTTAACTAACCTTTGGGACTTGAGTAAAACCATTCTAATCAACTTAAAACAAACACTGAACATAAACCCATAAACACAAGAGAGAAACAACCAGAGATATGGAGAAGAAAAGAACAGTCATGCAGTTTATAAAAAATCTAATAATTAACCCTAATTAATCTAAATCTGATGCAATCGAGATTAAGCTTCCAAATAGTCATAACATTCAGCATGCTTCATTCAACAAATGGAACGAACAGGCAATACCAAAAAAAAGGGAATACACTGTCATTACCTAAATCATGCAGACTAAAAGAAAGAGAAGAAATGAACATGAATGACGATAGAAGATAGCATAAAAGAAAAAATGAAAAAGAAATTACCTAGGGCTCGTTTTTGACTGGACCAAGCTATGAATTTGACCAAATTTAACGGGGTAAAAGTGGACTTGGACGACCATTAACCAACTGTTTTTAACAAGAACAGTTGACTAATGGAAGTCTTAGGTTCAAATAACCCGGAAAATGACCTAAAAATCAAAAGGAGAAAAGTTTAGGGTTTTGTGGATCTTAGATATAAGATTCGAGGGGTTCTGGATTTATTTGAAAGGAATGGTTATGAGATATGAAAAGAGGAGGGGAGGGTGATTGTATGGTGTTGATTTGGTGTAGTTTGGAGGTGGTCCGCCGTCGTGAGGCGATTTCCGGTCGGCGGACCACGGCGGAGACGACGAGGGAATCCTAGGGCAGCTAGGGTTTGGGGCTTGAGGGAGATGAGAATGAAATGGGGGAGGGGAGTGTTTTGGGGTTAGGTCTGTCTTCGGACTGTTTTATGTGAATGGGGTATTAAGTTCCGAGCCGTTGGATCAAAAGAATCCAACGGCTGTGATGAAAGATGGGGAAACGGGGTCTTTTTGGGGCTAAGGGGAATTAGACCGGGTAGAGTGGTCTTTGGGGCCTGGGTTTGAACGGGATTTTAAAAATTAATTGGGCCAATTTTAAAGATTGGCCGAATTTTAAAGAAACAAGACCAAATACATTCTTCCTATTTTTCTTTTCTTTGTTTTCTCTAGTTAATTAAAATTCTAAATTAATATAATTTGTAAAATTAAACTAATTATCTATTTATGATATTAACAAAAATTAGTTAATCCTAAATTAATGAAGAGGAAATTACTAATCTAAAATTTAAAGCTAAAATGTAAAATGAATGATATTTTTTGTGATTTTCATTTTAATAAAGCAATTAATTAACAAATTAATCCTAAAAATATGAACGTAAAATCTAACATGTAATGCATGGTATTTTTGATATTTTTCTTGATTTTAACAAAATTAAACATGCACATATGCAAACAATTAATAAAATCCTACAAAAATCCTATAAAATTGAAAACAAATTTGGAAAAAAACTATCTTTATTTTTGTTGGAGTATCTCTTAGTAGGGCAAAAATCACATGCTTATAGCTGCCCCTATTTGCTTGGAAACACGAAGAGTTTTCGGGGAATGATAAAATGAGTAATTACGAGCGATTTTTACCCATCTGGATACTCCGTGGGAAGCATTTTTGGGAAAAAGTCTGACCGAACCTTGCTTCAGAGGTTGCCTACATATCCTTGGCTATAAAGGAATCAGGTCAGTGTAGTTCTGGAAGTTTTTGTAGTTGGGACTACCAAGAAACTGTGATTTCACTGCTGTTGCTGCTATTTCTGCTTGCTGAGCTCCTTATTACACCAAAATGAAAGATGAAAAGCTAAACTAGCTAAGCCTATCAACTACAATTTACAAGATTCCTATCTATATACCTTCTAAAGCTTGATCTTGAGTCTTGGCTGGTTCTTCCTGCAGACTCTGATCTGAATCTTGATGCTCGTTGGCTGCAATCGCTGGTTCATTCCTCTTCAGCTTTTCGGATCAAGGCAGGACATGCAAAGCTTGTGACTTCAATCATATCTTAAGCAGTCCGCATCTTGTCTCCACTTCTACACTTAGTGTTCAACTTCTTTTCTTGTTTTTCTTTTCTCTTATTTGGATTGAGACTTCTTCTTTTGGTCATCTCAAATCTCGTGCCTTACGGTAAAAACCTGTTCAGGCACCAAAATAAACGAATGAACGAAATTTTTCTGCTCCAGTTTTCACTAGGAAAATTTCGTGAGTTATTGTAACAAGATCTAAACTACTTCTTTATTGAAAGAAATAAAATCAGGATTGTGTATCCTTGGGAAAAAGAGATTAGGGAGGGGAGACCCTTTATCTAAAATGAAATCAAATGGGGATCGGAGGCCTTAAGTTGGAAAGACTACCAGGTTATGCTGGCATCAACTAGGGAGTGGGACCCTATACTAGAAAAGACTACCAGGTTATGCTGGCAGAGTTATCGGGTTATGCCGGGAAAGTCATCGGGTTACACCGGAAAGGTCCTCGGGTTATGCCGGGAAAGTCATCGGGTTATGCCGGAAAGGTCCTCGGGTTATGCCAGGAAAGTCATCGGGTTATGCCGGGAAAGTCATCGGGTTATGCCAGAAAAGTCCTCGGGTTATGCCGGGAAAGTCATCGGGTTATGCCGGAATGATCCTCGGTTTATGCCAGGAAAGTCATCGGGTTATGCCGGAAAGGTACTCGGGTTATGTCGGGAAAGTCATCGGATTATGCCGGAAAGAACCTCGGGTTATGCCGGGATCAACTAGGGGGTAGGACCCTATGTTGGAAAGATTATCAGGTTATGATGGCATCGACTAGGGAATGGGACCCTATGTTGAAAAAGACGTAGCTAGAGATTGGAGACCTTATGCTACCATGGTTTTGGATTTTTCTTCTTCTTTCTTCTTATTTCACTTTTAGCATTTTATTTAGGAGAATGAATGAAGAGTTTGAAAGGGACTTCCCTTTTTGGGTTAGGTTTTGCTGTAGGACCGTTTTGGTCTCTGCGTACCTTGCTTTTATTGCACCTGCTTCTGGCAAGGTTGTTTTGGATTGCACCCATTTTCCTGTTTTCAAATCAAAGAACAATTTGTCAGTTTGAAACGGTGGTTGGTTTTGTGGCCTTGATTGTTTCCATCACTTGATCTTGGCCCAGCTCTTTCAATAAAAATCTCCATTGCTTGTGGGCTCTCTGGAAATTGGTTTCATTTCTACACCCGGGGATCTTGACTTTCCAAAATTCCACATAATGGTAAACCCGTGTGGGGCTTGGCCTTTTCATCTTATTTTTGCCTTTATGGGCACTTGAATTTGATTTCTTTCCTTTTCAAGAGTTTTTTGACTCTGGAGCATCGACTATTGTGGTCAGTCGAGGTCGACTTGATGCACCTGCTGAGGCTGAGTGCTTTTCTTGAATTTTAGCTTTTTGTCAATCAAAAACCTGTAAAACCAATCTTGCCATCTTTTCGTTGTATTAGTTTCGGAGGAGAGTTAGATCGAAAGGTACTTAAAGAAAAGTAAACAAGGACAGGATAATGAATTTAAACGAGAAGTCTCCCTTACGGGGAAAGGAAAGAACGACATATCTGGAGTGCATGCAGGCTTCAATAAACATGATATGCTTCTTGGACTGGATACCCGATCTGTTTAAACCATCCCGAGTCTCATAAACCCATCATAACCCATACCTCGAAATCGAGAAACCTTGCCAGGACTCTACCAGTACCAGTGGTTGTAAGGGATCCCTTTTTCGATTAGTGGCGCCCTTTTTGGGTTTTCACCTACTGACCTCTCTCATTTCTCTTCTCACCATCGCCTTATAGTGCTCTTTGCGAGTTTTCACTAACAAGACTCTCTCATTTTAAATTTCTCTGCTCACCGTCGTCTTACGGTGCCCGTGTGGATTTTCACCAATAACACTCTCTCATTTTATTTCTCTCATTTGATTGTATCAGATCCAAGTAACCATATTCTCCAATTTTGAACATCTTTACCGATTGATCGGAAGGGCTTGAACAGGATTTGGGGTAAAAAAGAGTTTGGATTGAATTACAACTTTGGAACATTTCAGGCGAACCATCGCCGAACCATTATAAATTCTGCCCCAGTTTCACTTTTGGGGAAATGTGGATTTTTGTTTTGGTGTGACTCAACCCCGGAGAGAGGCTTCCTACATATCCTTTCGCAATCAAGTCGAACGTAGTTCACGAAACTTATGTTTTTCTTTCACTTTTTTTTGTTTTCTGTTGTTTTGCTTTCTTTTTTTTTTTTACAATATTTTCGGGTTCCAAGGAGGGTAACCAAAGAAAGGTAACCAGCTCAAAGGGTTTGCAAAGGGTTAACAGTGTTCGGGTAGCGAGAATTAAATCCTTCGTCATCCCAATCAGAGAACATCAGTACCGCATAAGAGTTAGACGTAATACCTTTTGACCGCGTCTGCATTGACAGTTGTTTCGGGGTCATTTCCTTCAGTGTCTCCCAAGTACAATGCCCCTTTCGGCATCAATTTCCTTATAATGTACGGACCTTTCCAATTTGGAGCGAGTTTTCCTTTTGCTTCCTTATGATGCGGGAGAATGCGTCTCAAAACGAGTTGCCCCACTTCAAAGCTCCTAGGCCACACTTTTTTGTTGTAGGCACGGGCCATTCTTTGTTGATACAACTGCCCGTGGCAAACAGCGGCCATCCGCTTTTCATCAATCAGGGTTAACTGTTCTTGACGGGTCTTGACCCATTCATTGTCCTCAATCTCAGCTTCAACGATGATTCGAAGAGATGAATTTCAACTTCTACGGGTATTACAGCTTGAGTGCCATAAACCAATAGATAGGGTGTTGCCCCAACTGATGTGCGCACAGTGGTGCGATATCCCAACAATGCAAATGGCAGCTTTTCCTGAGGATCTTCTTGATGTTTTTATTCGCTGCTTCAACGACACCATTAGCTTTGGGCCGATAAGGGGTAGAATTCCGATGCGTGATCTTAAATTGTTCGCATATCTCCCTCATCAAATGACTGTTCAAATTCGCAACATTCTCCGTAATGATAGTTTTAGGAATACCTAAACGACGGATAATATTAGAATGCATGAAGTCCACCACTTCTTTCTTGGTGACGGCTTTGAGAGTGACTGCTTCAACCCACTTTGTGAAATAGTCAATGGCCACTAAGATGAACCTGTGCCCATTTAAAGCTTTTGGCTCGATTGGCCCAATGACACCCAAACCCCAAGCAACGAACGGCCATGATACCGACATAGGATGTAATTCTGAAGGCGGCGCATGAATCAAGTCACCATGTACCTGACACTGATGACATTTTCGGACAAAAATGAAGCAATCCTTTTCCATGGTTATCCAGTAATAACCTGGCGAAGGATTTTCTTTGCAAGGACGTATCCATTCATATGGGGTCCGCATACTCGTGCGTGCACTTCATTCATGATTCTTCCGGCCTCTTGGGCATCCACGCATCTTAATAGGTTCAGATCTGGAGTCCTTTTATCCAAGACTTCTCCGCTCAAGAAGAAACTACTGGCGAGCCTTCTAATGGTTCTCTTTTGGTTGTCACTGGCTTGTTCGGGATATTCCTTTGTTTTCAAGAATCTTTTGATATCATGATACCATGGCTGAACATCTGATTCCATCTTAATTATATTGCAATAACCATGTCTTTCTCGAATTTGAATTTCCAACGGGTCAATGTGGACATTGCTTGGGTACGGCAGCAACGAGGCCAAAGTAGCTAGTGCATCGGCTAGCTCATTATGAAATCGAGGAATGTACCTGAACTCGACGGCTTTGAACCGCTTGCTAAGATCTTCCACATGTTGCCTGTATGGAATAAGCTTGATATCTCGGGTTTCCCATTCACCTTGAGCTTGTCGGATAATCAAGTCAAAATCTCCCATGATTAGTAGTTCTTCCACATCCTGATCGACTGCCATGTTCATGCCCATAATGCAGGCTTCATACTCGGCAGTGTTGTTCGTACAGTTTAACCAAAGCCAGGCTGTGGCCGGATAGTGCTGACCAGTGGGCGAAATCAAAATTGCCCAAATCCCGACACCTTTTGCATTCACAGCTCCGTCGAAGAACATTTTCCAAGCATTGGTATCATCTGGAACTACCTCAACTGAATTTACCTCCTCGTCTAAAAAGTAAGTACTCAAAGGCTAATATTCATCATCAACAGGATTCTCAGCTAGGTGATCCGCCAAGGCTTGAGCTTCATTGCTGTGCGGGTGACATAGACTATGTCAAACTCGGTGACCAGGATTTGCCATTTTGCTAACCTTCCTGTGGGCATCGGTTTTTGGAATATGTACTTCAAAGGATCCAATCTGGTTATGAGATAGGTGGTATAAGCCAACAAGTAATGCTAAGCTTCTGAACGACCCAAGTTAAGGCGCAGCAAGTTCTTTCCAACAAAGTGTACTTGGCTTCATAACTAATGAACTTCTTGCTCAAATAGTATATGGCTTGTTCTTTCTTCCCGGTCACATCGTGTTGCCCGAGAACACATCCAAAGGATTCTCCAACACTGTCAAGTACAGGAACAAAGGCCTTCCAGGCACGGGTGGGACCAACACTGGTGGATTCGACAGATATTCTTTGATTTTGTCGAAAGCTTCTTGGAATTCATCTGTCCATCTAATCGCCGCATCTTTCTTCAACAACTTAAATATGGGTTCACACGTATTAGTCAGCTGAGCAATGAATCTGCTGATATAATTCAATCTTCCCAACAGACTCATAACCTCTTTTTTGGTTTTTGGAGGGGGCAAGTCCTGAATAGACTTTATCTTTGTTGGGTCTAGCTCGATGCCCCTCCGACTGACTATAAACCCCAAAAGTTTCCCAGATGGTACTCCAAATGCACACTTAGCGGGATTCAACTTCAAGTCATACTTACGCAGTCGCTCAAAGAACATTCTCAAATCCCGCACATGGTCATCCTGCGTCTGGATTTAATGATCACATCATCCACATACACCTCAATTTCCTGGTGCATCATGTCGTGAAAGATGGCAGTCATAGCTCTCATGTAAGTTGCCCCGGCGTTCTTTAAACCAAACGACATGACCCTGTAACAGTAAGTACCCCAAGGTGTGGTGAAAGCCGTCTTTTCTGCATCTTCTTCATCCATCAGAACCTGATGATACCCAGCATAACAATCCAAGAAAGACCGTATCTCATGTTTGGCACAGTTGTCAATAAGGATGTGGATGTTTGGTAATGGAAAGTTGTCCTTGGGGCTTGCCTTGTTCAAATCCCGATAATCAACACACACTCGGGTTTTCCTATCTTTCTTTGGCACTGGGACCACATTAGCCAACCATGTGGCGTATCGGACCACTCGGATCACACCCGCTTTCAACTGTTTGGTGACTTCTTCTTTGATCCTGTCACTGATGTTGTTTTAAACTTTCTCTATTTTTGTTGAACAGGGGAATAACCGGGGTAAGTTGGCAATTTGTGCACCACTAATTCAACACTCATTCCTGGCATATCATCATAGGACCAGGCAAACACGTCTTTGAATTCGAACAAAAGTTGGATCAATGCATCCCTAGTTCTTTCATCAGCGTGAATGCTTATCATGATTTCCTAGACCTCTTCTGGACTACCCAAATTAACTGGCTCGGTTTCATTTAAATTTGGCTTAGTCTTATTCTCAAATTGTTCCAGTTCTCGGTTTATCTCCATAAAACCCTCGTCTTCATCATATTCCGATTCTTGATTCATTATTTCACAGTTAGATAGCGTGTTAGGATCTGGGCATGAAATCCGCAAGCATGTCATGTTATTTAAGTCCGCATTATTAGAACTGAATAGAGAGATAAAAAATAACAAAAATCAGAAACAATAAAGAAAGAGATTCATAGACGATGAAATATTGATTTCATTTCATTGAATTTGAAGATAGGAGGGTCTACATTGGAATTTTAAAAGACAATAAACTAAAAATATTCGAGTTACACCCTGAAATAACTCGGAATGTAGAAAAGATGGCAAGACTGAACTACCGGGATTCCCGCCTGACTGGTAACAGAGTAGCCTTCCAATTTTGCAGTTTGGCATTGGCCCCACATATTGCACCTCAGCAGTGCTTGAGCCTTCACCCGGCTGGACCATATGAGCCTCATATAACATTTGCCTCATCGCTCCACAAATGTCCTCAATTTCCTCAGCCGTGAAGGCCTCATCTTCTTCCTCTATGTATCTAGGCTTAACAAATATTTTGGAGAGATGCGGGACCGGCTGAGGCAAGACCCACCCATTCTTCTTACGTTCATTGGCCCATGTTACGTCAGCTTCTGTGGCTTGGAAACCCACACCGAAGAATTTCTCACTGGCAGTTAGAGTGATGGGCTCCGTGATGCCTTGCAAAGATACCCCGAGCCCTTTCCCGGGCTTGTACCCGTGCTTGATCATTTCAGTAACGACCATGATTGACGCGTTTGACAAGAAGGGTTGAGGACACGGGGTTCCTTCCTCACACTGGTCCGCGACCACGATCTCAAAAGCTTGGTAGACTAAGTGCTCACTACCTTCCTTAGCCTCTAGATTGACACTGACGGGTCCCTGTAGATTGATTGCTCATATTCTCCATGGACCACGATTTCTTAGTCTTCGTGTTCAAACTTAACCATTTAGTGGAGAGTAGAAGGTACGGCTCCTGCAGCATGGATCCAAGGCCTTCCTAGGAGAAAATTGTAGGAGGTGTCCATGTCCAAAACCTGAAATGTTACTTCAAAATCCACAGGGCCGATGGTTAGGATCAAATCAATCTCCCATATCGTGTCCCTCTTGACACAGTCAAAAGCACGTACACAAACATTGTTGGGTCTAATCCATTCAGTCACAATTTCCATTCTCTGTAAGGTCGAGAGAGGGCAAATATCAACCCCAGATCCGCCATCCAACACAACTCTTTTCACGTAGTATCCTTCACACTTAACGGTCAAATGAAGAGCTTTGTTATGGGCAGCCCCTTCCAGAGGCAAATCATATCGGCTGAATGAAATCCGGTTGACTTCAAAAAATCATTCCGCCATTCTTTCCAATTGCTCAACCGTGGTCTCGACCAGAACATATGCTTCATTAAGCGTCTTCAACAGCACTTTCTGATACTCATCGAACTTATCAATAGAAAAAAGTGAGACCAGGAGGGAGACTTCCGGAGTTGGTCAATTACATCGTAATCCGAGGTTTTCATCTTTCAGAAGAATTCCTCTACCTCTTCAGCACTGACTGGCTTTTTAAGCAAAAAACGCTTCTGTTTGGTCTTGTTCAATTATTCCAAGTTGAGGTACTTCCCAGACGAGTTTGTTTCATTCACTTCCCCCATGATATACTTTCCCTTGTACGTCACCACTGCTTTGTTGTAGTTCCAAGGGACGGCAGCGGGGTCCTTCATGGGATTCTGTGGTGCGCGGCTGATAACCACGGGCTCAGCCAGCCCGGGTGAAATTACCGGCCCCCGCGCCACATAAGTCCTCTTCGGTACATACATCTTTGGTACCTTAAGCGTGACCTTGTTTTGCTCAAACCTTTTGGGAGGACTCAACACAAGCTGTTCTTTCCTGGGGCTCTGGGAACATAAAGAACGGCATCTATAGGAGGTACGGCCCTGTCTTGGCTTCCACAACCTTTTCTATGCTTTGAGGAACGGAGTTGCTCTTCTTCTCACCCTTAACTTGCTTTGCTGCTGCTTTGGGCTTCTTTTTAACATCGGCAATAGCAATGATAGCTTTCAAAGCTGGGTCGAACTCTCTATCCTCACAAATCATCCCAATAACTAGCCCATTATTGTAAGCCGGCAATGGGTTATTGGTTACATTGCGGACCTCCTCATCCCTCAACACTACCCGCTTTTGCTCTATCAGACTCTCGACCGCCCTCTTAAGGGTCCAGCAATCCTCAATGTCGTGCCCTTCTGCCCTTGAATGATAAGCACATCGGGTACCGGGTCGGTAGGAGGGTGACACTGGGTTTTGCATGTTTGGAGGTACGGGCTGCAACAAACCCATTTGGACCAACTTTAGGAAGAGGCTGGAATATGATTCACCGATGGGTGAAGTTGGTTTTTCTGGGTGGTTCACGGGCACGGGCATTATATGGAAAATTATTCTGAGAGGGACGGGGATGATATGAAGCTTGGTGAGGAGGGTTATTTTTGGGAGGTGGAGCTCGGTTTTGATTGTAATGTTGTTGCGGCAGGGCATACGGCGGAGCGTTCATTACCGCATAAGGCTGAGGAGTCATGGCATATGCCGCATCTTGGTGAGAGTAGTAATGCTGTGGGGTTCTAGAAGAGGAGCCAAAGTAACCTCGGGGATGACGAGGATTTTTCAGACTTGAGGCCATCATTGCTACCTCTTCTTTCTTTTTCCGATTTGCTGCAGCCCCCAACCCGCTCTGGATTGCTTGAGAGGTGGCTCTTATAGCCGACTGGCTCAGGATGCGACCCATTTTCAAACCATTCTCCACCATTTCCCAATCTTTATGGCTTCTACAAACGGCTTGACAACAGCGGACATCATGTTCTAGAAGTAATCAGCCTCTTGGGATTGCAAGAAGACACTGACCATCTCAGTCTCATCATTGGGGGTTTCACCCTGGCAGCTTGCTCACACCACTTGATAGCATACTCTCGGAAGCTTTCCGAAGACTTCTTTTTGAAATTGGACAAAGAGTCTCTATATAGAGCTATGTCCACATTGTACTGGAACTATCTGACAAAGTCTCGGGCCAAGTCATCCCATATATGCCAGCGGGAGATGTCCTGGTCTATATACCATTCGGATGCAATTCCAGCTAAACTCTCCCCGAAGTAAGCCATCAAAAGTTCTTCCTTCCACCCGCTCCTCTTAACTGATTACAGTATCTTTTCAAATGGGCAATCGGATCTCCATGCCCGTCACACATCTCGAATTTTGTATTTTAAAACCGATGGGCAGATGAACATGAGGAAACATGCACAGGTCGGCATAGGAAACACTCTTCTGGCACTCAGGCCCTGTAAGTTTTTGAGACTCTGTTCGATGCTCTTCATTTTTCGAGTCATTCTTCTTGCCCGGGGTTTTTCACAGTTTTCTCCTGTTCCATGGCAAATTCATACCGAGGGTGTTAAGGGTAGGAGTTTGGGGTGACATGAGCCGTATCCAATTGAAATGGTGGTATGTGGAAAGTAAAGGAGGACGACTCAAAACCTGGCCTGGGTACTGTTAGTTGTGCCATAGCAGAGGTTGGTGGTGCGATGAATATGTTAAAGATACTCCCAAAAACTGCCTGGGGGCGAACCTCAGAAGGCGTTCCGGTGAAATGGGTTGACATAGTGGGAAATCCGAATGGGGTGGCCAGGTAGTTTATAGGGACATTGGAGGTTCCACTTATTCTGGGAATCAGCTCGGGAAAACCAGGTATTGCACTAAGCAGCTCCCTACCGTTAGACCAAGCATCCCACATTTCCAACATGCGGAGGCGCATACCCTATTCTCTTCAGCAGTTGACGACTCTGACGTCAGGATAACCCACAACGAACTATCCTCTGAGGGGGGAACGATTGGTAGATGACTTCCGACGTCATTTCAACACTCCCTTTAGATCTTGTAAAGTAAAGGCGCGAAGCCAGGTTACCACAAAACCAACCACCTAAAAACAGAACCTGTTCTCAACAGAATACACAACAAACTGGTTAATTTGAGACAATTAACACATAGGGAATCGCATGTTGGGAAATGCAATGCACCTAGACAGTTAAATGTTTTTCTACATGCTTCACAACGGTTGCGTGTCTCATCCCGGCTTTTGTGACCTCACAGATCTTTGAATCTTTTCTTTACTTTACGCTTTTCATTATTTCCTCTCTTTTCTTTGCGCTCTCTTTTTGAATTGTTTTCTCTCTTTTTATCGTGCCCTCTTTTCATAATTTTCTCTCTTATTTGAGTTATCTAAAACCATGACCGGATCCGATGGGGATAACCTACGTATCACGACGCCGCGCGAATCAGATCATCACGTAGTTTAGGGGACAAACGAGAAAAGAAAGAAACGTTTTTGGGTTTTCAAATTTTCATTAAATAAAAAAAAATTTTGATTTTCCTCTATTACAATGACTCCAACATACATACTTAAGAACTGAAAAACTAAAACAGACTCTAAAAGGAAACTGAAATACAGACTCGAAAAGAAAAATCAGGAGTACATAAGTGCCTCCAATACTACTCTAGGGGCCTGCGGGACATCAGTCGGTCTCGCCGCGGACCTACGTGCCATATCTTCTTGGAGGCGATACAGGTCGTCCATTATCTGACGGACAAAAATCATTACTGCAGCGAAGAACATGGACCTGGTCATGTCCTCGCATTCATTGCACTTCATCACAATATAGTCAGCAATTCTTCTAATCCTCTCCCTGATGACGCCCTTCTCTTCGAGCAGACGCCCAATTTGTTGAGATCTAGCCTCCAAAACTTGGGTGGCCGTATGATTTTGCTCTTGCAATTGTTGCAGGTCCTCCTCTTGTTGTGACATCAATGCATAGCAGTGCTCTCTTTCTGCTTTGAAGTTCTTTGCTTGCTTGGTCATTTCACTGTCAAGTGTATTGATCTTTTTCTTCAGACCCGTGATTCCTTTGTCGTATTTTTCCTTCAACTGTCGAACGAAACTTTCCCGTTCTTCCGTATTCCTGGCTAACTTTGCTCGGGCCTTTGCTAGTTCAACCTCAGTCTTTTCCAAATCAAACCCATAGTCACATACTTTCCGCCTAAGACTGTTTATAAGTTTTTTATCTGCTCCGCTCCTGACCGGGTTTTCAACTGCTATTTCAGCTTTTGGATTTTGGCTCGGAGGGCTTTATTTTCTTGGGCCAACTTTTTCTTTTCACCCTCATCTGCAGCGGCTTGCAAACCACTATCAAATTTAAGATCTCTGATTTGCCCTTCCAACTTGCTTATGGTGGCCCTGTATTCATTTTCTTTGATCAACCAGGCCCATTGTTCTTGCGACGCTTCAACAAGTTCTTGGATGTGAGGCCTTTTGGTTGGCCTTTCAGGTTCGACCCTTGCAGTGACCTTCTTTCTATACCAGGCAAGATAACCAGGCGAGACCTCACCTTTGGACAAGTCACACACTCGAGTGTTTGCCGTCAAATATTGGCACTCGTTGCAAATATGACGAACCACTTCTTCATGAAATTGGCCATCAGAGCGGATTTCAACTGCATGAACACTAAGATCTTCGTCTTGGGGAACTACCTGGAATCTTCCCAATTCCCTCAAAACACCGTATGGGGCATTGGGCTGGATGCTTCGAAGACCCATCAGGAGGAAGTAGGGGCCAGTGGCAGGCATGTACACAATCTCTTTAACGGGAAGCCAACCCAATGTCCACTCTATCTGACCTGCGGTTATGAAACAAAGGCGGGACACCCAATCTCCGACCCCTTCTGGCTTTTTGAAACCAGAGACACTTGTATCAAACTCCTCAATGTAGCTTTTCCCTGTTGACCCGTAGTTCATATACCGAGGACAATGACACAGGTGCTCAATCATCCACATTTGTAGTAACAATTTGCACCCTTCGAAAAAATCTGCTCCGGCTTTGCAAGCCGTGAGAGCTCGAAATATCTCAGATACTATCATAGGGGCGAGGGTGCTCTTGGCATTGGTAATCAAAACATTGACGACTCCAGCTACCCGTAGATCAATATTCCCGTCCTTCCTGGGAAACATTAGAAGACCTAAGAGTGCCACCATGAAAGCGAAGCATCTATGCTCTTCCCACTTTGACCGGTTCTCTTCGCTACAAATTCTACTTTTTGGGTTGTCAAATCTTCTTACATGCCCGTACCGCTGATATATGAAGTGTAGAGTGGAAAACCCACTTGCCAAATTTGCCTACTGGACGTGCCTGCTTACATTTAGCAAATCCAGAAACTTGTGAGGGGTTACGGCCCTTGGAGCGACCAGGTATTTATGTCTTAGTCCCTCGGTACTCCCAGCATAACCCGCTATCTCTTCCATAGTAGGTGTGGGTTCGAAGTCCGAGAAATGCAGAACGTTGTGAGCTGCGTCCCAAAAAGTCACTAGTGCTTTTTTTATGTCTCCCCTAGGCCTGATATTTTGTAATCCGGTGAGCGCCCCCAAGTAATGGTTGACCATGTCTCATCCTTGCTTATCAAAATCTTCCCACCACATGTGTAGTTCCAACGGAATGTTGGTCATAACCTTCATTGGTAAACTTTGACTCGTGCTCATTCTGCTTATTTAGATTAAGGTGATTGGTTTAAAACAAAGTGAATTTTATTAAACTGATAAAAAGGGGTCATTTTGCAAAATTCAAATAAACACGACTACTTTTGCAAATACGTCCCTTTAGCACTTCAAAAGGGAAGATTTTAGAGTTGTATTTGCTAGGTGGCTAAAAAATTGGCAAAGAAACCGTCGGTGGCTATTCTTGCAAAAACTGCCTTCTGGCGCCCCGTCGGGACGTTCGGCTATTTAGACAAAAACGGCATCACCCACTTTATTTATGACAACAATAATGACATATTCAAAATTTTGGGTTAGTTTTTTGCAGAAAATGGGGCTGGACCTTATGAGGGTTGCCTACGTATCCCACATCCGGTGAGAATCAAACACGCGTAGTTCAGTCAGTTTTGACGCAACAGAAACATAAAGTATTTTGAAACAATTTTCCCTTCTTTTCTCTTTTTTTCCTTTTTCTTTTCTCCTTTTTTTTCAAAATTTTGGCAGAGTTTCGGTATATTTTGGACACCAAATTTTTCAAAGGCGGGTAATTATCTCTCTCATACCTCAATTTGATTTTTCCAATTTTTCTCCCTATTCTAGAAACCGGTTAACATGCAAACCGAAGCAAATAATTGTACAAGTAGCACGTAAAAATGCATCTGGATGGTCTTTTGATTTTTGGGTACACCTGTCCAAGACGGACTCAACCCATGTGTTGAGTCTCCAAAGTCAAATGCACATGATGCGAACAAACGTTCCTACTAGGGATCCGGCATGAGGCTTTGTTATTCTAGGTTTAAAACCTGGGTGTATTGTTCTAGACCTGGCTTACCCGAGCGGACAACTTGAGCCGAGGGGGGGCAGCGTACCGGTAACCAAAAGATCATCCGGCTTTGCAACTTGTCCGAACCTCGTTCTAAATTAGGGTATGACACTAACAAAAAAGAAGTCACGCCAGCGTGCACTTCCCAGAAGATTAGAAGAGAGGGATTTTGCAGCAGTTTATATACAGTTCAAATAATATCAAAGCAGTAAAAAGCGGCATTTAGCACATTAGGCCCAAACATGTAATAAACAATCAGATAATAAATAAAAGCCAATTATAAAAGTTATTCTAAGCTCGAATTCTTGAACCCTGAACCGGAAGTTCTGGGTTTTTGTCCCCAGCAGAGTCGTCAGAGCTGTCACACCTCCTTTTTACCACCCGAGGGGGATATAAGGGAGTTTTTCTAATTGAAGTGACATTATTCGAAATGGGATTATTTTTATTCATTTAGAGTCGCCACTTGGGAAAATTTATTATGGTGTCCCAAGTCACTGGTTTATTTCAAATCCCAAATCGAGGAAAATCGACTTTATTTAAAAGTCTGCGAAACCAGAAATTCTAAGTAAGGAATTCTGTTAACCCCGGGAGAAGGTGTTAGGCATTCCCAGGTTCCGTTGTTTGAGCACGGTCGCTTAACTATTAATAATTGGCCTATTATCTGATTTGCTACATGTTTTAAAACTATTGTGCATTTTAACTTTATAACCGCTTTTAACCATTTATGAAATTATTCTGGAACAAGTTATGATTGTCGTACACTTGTTGGTTTGATACACATTGTGAATCGTGTCACGGGAACCGTATCCACGATCTACAACATGTTTAATTTATTAACATTATTAGAAGTTGGGGCCGGGTCACATAAATATACCGCCAGATTTTGAAATTATGTATCACAACTATGTCACGGGAACCGTACCCGTAGTCACGATGATTGATTATAAACGCGCCTAAAGCAAACTACAAATGTTCAAAGTATTTTCTACACTAGTTATGAATGTTCAAAGTATTTTCCACACTAGTTTTGGTATTAATGTGAGGGCCATATATTATGGGATTCATTTGTGAATGGCACGCCTCAAATTATTCAAAAGATTGCTAATTGTATACATGCTTGAGGTAGATATGTTACATGTTTAATCATTTTTTGGAGAGAACTGGGCCAGCAGCAAGCCCACCACCTTATCTAAAGAAAATTTGCAAGGAAAATAAGGCTGGGCCTAACTGGACTCAAAGTTGAGCCCAAGCGTGAAAACAAAGGAGAATGGAAACAAGGGGAGTCTGTTTCTTGGCTTGGCAGCCTTATTTGGGCCATCACCAGGCCCAATCACTTTTCAAACACAAGCTCCCAACGTTTAAACCCGTTCTTATTATATAAGAAGCAAACTTGGTGAAATAAAATGTTGAAGTTGATTAGGGGCTCTGAATTGATCCCAAAATAGAAATTAGGTAACGGCAGAGATGCCCTAGGTCGAAACCCGACTGGGCTGTCTTGTCTGGGCCAATGTCAGGCCCAATTGAGACTCAACTTCCTCCAAATCATATGTGACACAAGTAATAAAAGTTTCAAAGAAAAACAAAATCAGAGGCTATTCATTCCTATCATAAATCTAATTTTAACATGTTGTTAATACTAACAATAAGAGATTATACCTTAAAATTATTCATGAATCACCTCAACCTTACATATAAAATCACTTTAAACATGTTGAAATGCGAAATAATTCAGATAAGCGTACTCAATAATCAAACATGGCCCATTTTAGACATATACAGTACATATCCATCATCCTCTAATAAGGACCAAATGAACTAATAGGGCATTGAACATAAACTTTACTAAGATACTTTAAACCTTAACTATCAACCACAACAATCACCTTTAAAATTATTACAATCTACTCCATACTAATTTTATACAAAAATCAGTTTGCTAGTGAACAGTCCATAGATTTAAATTACAACACATTTTACATACAGCTAAAGAAAACTGTTTCAAATGATGTTCAACGTAGTTTTGGGCTTTTCATTTGTTGCAAACCCTTCAATAAGCTTCAGATTGCACAAAACAACTACAAAGCTGTCTTTGCAAGTCAGCATTTGGTTCCAGCTCCCAAATAATTCTGAGGTTTTCCTCTCTTGTAACGACTGACATACATTCAGAAAAGAAAAATAAAAGTCTCATTACAAAGAAAGTCCATTTACCACCACATGATAGCAAGGTAGTAAGCAATAGCTAGTATCAATGAAATGATCAACTTAGTATAATCCATGAAGCATGATTCACATACAAAACATGGCAGAAGTCATTTTTATAAGAAAGCAACTGGTCTGGAACTTCAGAGGAACACCATTCATTGAACAAAACCAAAATGAACTTGAAACAAGTGTAGAAAACTATAGGCAGAAACAACAAACATATTTCTAATCAAACACCATATCTCATTTATGAATCATGAAGGATTTTAGATAAAAGAACTACATACCTATAACAGCAAGAATCCAAAGTGAGACAAAATGAACCCCTAATCGAAACTATAAAGGATACAACCAGCAGGAACAAAACAGCACAGCCAAAGTCAACCCAGAACACAAAGAACGGCTGACTTGAATTTCTAGAATAAAAAATAAACAGCCCTCGAGTGAACTAACATAGGAACTCTAGTCCAAAACTGATTTTAGAATAAGAAAATTGCAGGAAGCATTTCTTTTTCTTCTTTTGTATATTCAGAGATTTTTTAGGGTGAAAATAGGCTGATGAATCTGTCCGAGTAAGAGGAGGGTCTATTCCTTTTATAGAGTGTACGAAAACAACATAAAACAGGAATATTCTACCCTAAATTCCTCAAATGTCAGATAGTACAACATCTTTTAACAGTTGTCTATCCTTTTTTCAGCTCAGTTCCAGCATTTTCATGCTAAGAATGGGGACACCTGTGCAAAATCTAGAACTTTCGGATTTTTACCTAATATAAAATACAATTTTAACCCTTCAATTACTGATTATCTCAGTTCTAACCAATTATGATCCTATTCTGATTCTAGAAATCCCTTTAGGACTTTCTAGAACCAGCTAGATGATTAGGGTTTCTTAAACTTACTTTAATTTGTAGCCTTTGGGTATTTACACCTTATTTTCGAAGTTAACCTAAAGTCTAGGTTTCAATTCTAAGGTTTAAACCTAATTGACAAGTTTTATCTAACTATCCCTAAACAAACATTGCATTTAAACCTGTAACTAAACAACAAATAAACAAAAAACCAGAATGCTTATGCAAAGAAAACATAGAAATCAACTTAATTAGTTTCAATTAAACAGATTAATCAACTAAAGCTAAGGTTTCTAAAGCTAATCAGAAACAGGTCCGATAGATTGTTAACTAACCTTTGGGCTTGAGTAAAACCATTCTAATCAACTTAAAACAAACACTGAACGTAAACACATAAACACAAGAGAGAAAAACCAGAGATATGGAGAAGAAAAGAACAGTCATGCAGTTTATAAAAAGCTAAAAATTAACCCTAATCAATCTAAATCTGATGCAATCGAGATTAAGCATCCAAATAGTCATAACATCAGCATGCTTCAATCAACAAATGGAACGAACATGCAATACCAAATATAAGGGAATACACTGTCATTACCTAAATCATGCAGACGAAAAGAAAGAGAAGAAATGAACATGAATGACGACAGAAGATAGCATAAAAGAAAAAATGGAAAAGAAATTACCTAGGGCTCATTTTTTACTAGACCAAGCTATGAATTTGACCACGTTTAATGGGGTAAAAGTGGACTTGGACGACCACTAATCAATTGTTCTTAACAAGCACAGTTGACTAATGGAAGTCTTAGGTTCAAATAACCCGAAAACTGACGGAAAAATCAAAAGAGGAAAAGTTTAGTGTTTGTGGATCTTAGATCTAAGATTCGAGGGGTTCTAGATTTATTTGGAAGGAATTGTTATGAGATATGGAAAGAGGGGGGGAGGGTAATTGTCTGGTGTTGATTTGTTGTAGTTTGGAGGTGGTCCGCCACCATGAGGCAATTTCCGGTCGGTGGACCACCGCGGAGACGGCGAGGGAATCCTAGGGCGGCTAGGGTTTGGGGCTTGAGAGAGATGAGAGTGAAAGGGGGGGGGGGTGTTTTGGGGTTAGGTCTATCTTCGGACAGTTTTATGTAAATGGGGTATTAAGTTCCGAGCCGTTGGATCAAAACAATCCAACGACTGTGATGATAGATGGGGGAAACGGGGTCGTTTTGGGGCTAAGGAATTGGATCGGGTAGACTGGTCTTTGGGGCCTGGGTTTGACAGGATTTTAAAAATTAATTGGGCCAATTTTAAAGATTGGCCCAATTTTAAAGAAACAAGACCAAAT